>NC_057808.1:246948670-246952410 GCF_018294505.1 Triticum aestivum | reverse complement strand
GGCGCCGCCTCGCCGCCGTCGTCACCTCGTCGCCGGTGCAGTCCGCCGCCGCCGCGCGCCCGGCGCCTCCCTCCCCGTCCGGCGCCTCCTCCCCGACCTCGACGCCTCCTCCCTTCGGTCGGCCGGCCTCCCTTCCTCCCTCGCCGGCAGGAACTCCGGCGAGCTTCGGCCCGATCCAGATCCCATCGCCTAGGGTTGACTCTTTTTCCCCCTCTCGAATTTCTGTCCTGTAACTTTTACAATATGTGCACCTGTTTATCGCATCATAACTCTCTGCATATAGCTCCATTTCATGCGTGTAATATATCGAAATGTTCGCCTCGCGGTGCTCTTCATTTTGTTACATTGCACCATGTTCATTTGAGTCCATCTTGAAGCCCAAATCTCTGGTACAAGAGTGCTAGTTGCTGTTGTCTGTTGTTACTTATCAGAACTTGAGGATTTGTTATTTTGGTTGCACTTAATCTGTGCATCTTATGGGCATGAGCTCTACATGTGTTTTGTTGTATGCCATGCCATCTTTATAGAGGTGTATGACATGTATTTTTGTGATCTCTGTGGTGACTAGCACAAGCATGCAAACTAGGCTTCGTGATGTTTCTGATTTCAGGGACAATAAATTTACTGTCTTTGTCTGCTGTTATTTTGTTGCTATGTATCCATGTGGTTACAGAGAGATCCATGCTTCTTTTGGAGATGTTCATTAAGGGTGTTTTGTAGATATTATTGTAATTAATCCATTCATGCCCTTGTTTGCAATTATGGAGAGCCATAGCATGACTCAATATTGCTCTACTTTTGCTATAAAATATTTCTGGCAGATTGTTTACATGATATCCAATTTTTCCAAGCTTGTTGTAGTTGATCCATACATGCTATGTACTTTCTCTTGCCATGGATAGCTTCATAAACATGCCATCTTGCTGTAGGTATGCTTGTTTTGTCATGCATTGCTTTGTGATGAGTGCATCAAGCTCACAAAGATGCCTTCATAATGTCTGTTTCTGCCATGCTCTGTTTTCTGCCAAGTCTGGAACCTGTTAACGAAACTTGCTATGTTTACATGGTTGCCATCATATCTTCTGATCCTTTTTGGCTTATGGTCAGTAAGGGAATTTTGTCATATGCATTTACTAGAATACTGCCATGCCTTGTTTTGCCATGTTAATTTCCTGTAGCATGTTGATTTCGTGCTCTGAACATTGTTACCTGATGCTGTTTCAGGCATGTCCAGTAATTTCACTAAGTCTGTGAACCTGTTATCTTTTGCACTTTTGCCATGCTTGTTTGAACCTGCTGTGGTATGATCTAGCCGTAGCTCAGTGTTCATCTTTTGTCAAGCATCTCCTGTAGATTACTTCCATATGCTTTGTTTCTACGTTGGAGTGCTGTAGGATTGTTACTTGTTGCATTCTAAGTGCTATCATGCTGTTAATCGCAGATTCGTGTCTTTCTTGTTTTGCTTGCCGTTTGCAAACCGTGCATCCGTTTCCGGTGATCTTTATATCGATTTCGACCGAAATCATCTCATCTTTCCAGTGGCATACTTGGTTTGCCAAGTTACTGCCTTATTCATCATTTTTCCTTCCGGAGCACGCATATGCATCGCATATCATATCTTGCATATCATTCATGTTTTGCATCATGTTACTTGTGCATTTCCCGTGATTGATTGTGGTTCCGTTGCTTGTGTTCTTGTTTTGGATAGATCCGGGAGACGAGTTCGTGAACGAGGAACCTGTTGAGTACGCTTACGAGGATCAAGCTTTCGACAACTCTGAGAACCTTGCAGGCAAGATGACCATACCCTCGAAATCACTTCTATCTTTGCTTTGCTAGTTGTTCGTTCTATTGCCATGCTGCGCTACCTACCACTTGCTATATCATGCCTCCCATACTGCCATGTCAAGCCTCTAACCACCCTTTCCTAGCAAACCGTTGTTTGGATAAGTTACCGCTTTTGCTCAGCCCTTCTTATAGCGTTGCTAGTTGCAGGTGAAGTTGAAGTTGCTTCCATGTTGGAACATGGATATGTTGGGATATCACACTATCTCTTATTTAATTAATGCATCTATATATTTGGTAAAGGGTGGAAGGCTCGGCCTTATGCCTGGTGTTTTGTTCCACTCTTACCGCCCTAGTTTCTGTCATACCGGTATTATGTTCCTTGAGTTTGCGTTCCTTACGCGGTTGGGTGATTTATGGGACCCCCTTGACAGTTCGCCTTGAATAAAACTCCTCCAGCAAGGCCCAACCTTGATTTTACCATTTGCCACCTAAGCCTTTTCCCCCGGGTTTTCGCGAGCCCGAGGGTCATCTTTATTTTAACCCCCGGGCCAGTGTTCCTCTAAGTGCTGGTCCAAACTAGAGCACCGTGCGGGACCGTCCCTGGGCAACTTGGGTTATGTTGGTACCTATACGCTTCGCTTATCCGGTGTGCCCTGAAAACGAGATATGTGCAGCTCCTATCGGGATTTGTCGGCACATTCGGGCAGCTTTGCTGGTCTTGTTTTACCATTGTCGAAATGTCTTGTAAACCGGGATTCCGAGACTGATCGGGTCTTCCTGGGAGAAGGTTTATCCTTCGTTGACCGTGAGAGCTTATGATGGGCTAAGTTGGGACACCCCTGCAGGGTATTATCTTTCGAAAGCCGTGCCCGCGGTTATGAGGCAGATGGGAATTTGTTAATGTCCGGTTGTAGAGAACTTGTCACTTGACTTAATTAAAATACATCAACCGCGTGTGTAGCCGTGATGGTCTCTTCTCGGCGGAGTCCGGGAAGTGAACACGGTTTGAGTTATGAATGACGTAAGTAGGAGTTCAGGATCACTTCTTGGTCATTACTAGTTGACGACCGTTCCGTTGCTTCTCTTCTCGCTCTCATTTGCGTATGTTAGCCACCATATATGCTTAGTGCCTGCTGCAGCTCCACCTCATTACACCATCCTTTCCTATAAGCTTAAATAGTCTTGATCTCGCGGTATGAGATTGCTGAGTCCTCGTGACTCACAGATTCTACCAAAACAGTTGCAGGTGCCGACGATGCCAGTGCAGATGACGAAATCGACCTCAAGTGGGAGTTCGACGAGGAACGTGGTCGTTACTATGTTTATTTTCCTGATGATCAGTAGTGGAGCCCAGTTGGGACGATCGGGGATCTAGCATTTGGGGTTATCTTGTTTTCATTTGGATTTGACCGTAGTCGGTCTATGTGTGGATTTTGGATGATGTATGAATTATATTTATGTATTCTGTGAAGTGGCGATTGTAAGCCAACTCTCGTTATCCCAATCTTGTTCATTCATGGGATTGTGTGAAGATGACCCTTCTTGCGACAAAACCACAATGCGGTTATGCCTCTAAGTCGTGCCTCGACACGTGGGAGATATGGCCGCATCGTGGACGTTACAGTACACCTCGCTGCCACCACGCGAGAGCCACCACCGTGGCATGGGGAGGGGAAGGGCCGCGGGAGACGAGGGGGCCGCCTGCACGAGAGGGTAGGCCGCGAATGCCCCGCAACCGGCCGCCGCCGTCAACTTGCAGGCTCGAGCAGCAGCTGGGAGGGGAGCCCGAGAATCGCCGGAAGGAGACCGGGTCGCGGACAGAGGAGGGGAGGCGCGTGGGAAGGGGAAGCTGCGGCGGCCGAGGAAGGCGGGGGAGGGGGCGCGGCCGGCTGGGGAGCGGGGCCAAGCCGCCCCGGGCAGGCCGGATCCGCCACCGTCATGGCGAAAAGGGG
>NC_057808.1:246940168-246948334 GCF_018294505.1 Triticum aestivum | reverse complement strand
TGGGGCGCGGGGGACCTAGATCCGCCCCGCCGCCACCTTCCTGGGGCCCGGCCCGGCTTCGCCGGCCGGCCCTCTGGCGGCGGCGATGCGGGGGAGGCCGCCGGCGGGGGCTCCTAGTAGGGGCGGCTAGGGTCCCCCGTGTCGCAGCGACCGCTGCCACCTGCAACACTGGCTAGAGCTCAGAATTCCTGGACGTTAGGCGAGCGGCGAGCGGCACCAAGTGCGTTATGGCGCTGCAAACTCGCAAGGATTTTCATGGAGAGACAGGTGAGCCTCCTCTGACGCCCAGCCAGAGCCAGTGAGATGCGCATTGAAGACGACGACGGGCGCAGGAGGCAGGCATCTCACGTTGGCGCCCACAGCTACAGGCAACAAGAGTTGCTGAGGAGCATTGAATGCGGCCGCGTCACCACCATTAGCGGCGTCCGTCCCCATCTACCTCCAGGACGGGGCGCCCATGTCCTCTCGCCATTAATGGCGCCCCAACGCTATAAATGGCAACATAAACATCCAATTCACCCCACTCTCTCGCCCGCCCGCGCGCGCACACACACGCCCGCCCGCGCGCATTAAACTCCGAGATGCCCATCCCGTCCCGTGCACCTCTGCTTGCAGCTGCAGGAGCGAGCTAGCTAGGTTCTAGGTAGCTGCCGAGATTTGGCTGCGGCAATGGGGATCTGCTGCAGCAGGGAAGGAGGGGGGAGGGAGCTGGAGGAGACGGAGGGGTGGTTCCCGTGGAAGCACGACGACTTCTTGCAGGAGCAGCTCGCCGGCGCCGCCGGGGTGTCCATGCACACCAAGCAAGGCTGGAAGGGCGTCAACCAGGACGCCATGGCCGCCTGCCAGGTAAGGTCAAGCTTTCCTTTCCTTCCCTCCCCTTTCTTGTAGCCATGGGAGATGTGTTCTTTTCTTCACTGCAAGTTGAATCGGCAGCTTTTTGCAGTAGTACTAGGTCCATCTCTGCTACTAGCCTCGCTCAAACTGAAAAAGTTTGGAACCTGCACTACACCTGAGATTCTGTAATCACCGCACATGTACCTCACCATCTTGATTGCTCACCATTGCCCTGGATTACATAGATCTCCTATGTATAGTAGTACGTACTCTACTTAGCCTCATGACATATTTATTGCTCACCAGTGACCAGTGTACTAATATCAGCATGAATGCAGCATTAGCAACTGAAATCCGTGGCAGATAGTATCAGTATGGTCTAGCTGCTAGATTAAGTGCAAATTTACTTGAGACATAAGATAATCTTGATGTGTCAAGATGATCAGGACTTCGCCGGGCACAAGGGCCAGATCTTCTGCGGGGTGTTCGACGGGCACGGCCCCCTCGGCCGGGACGTCGCTCGGCATGTCCGGGACTCCCTTCCCAAGAAGCTGTCCGCCTCCCTGGCACCGAGAGCTGAAGACGACGCCCCCTCCAGCAACAGCAACGCGGACGTGGACTCGTTCGACAAGTCGGATTGCACCTCGTCCAGCGACACCAGCGACGAGCACCAGCTGCTGTCCTCGTGGAAGAGCTTGATCGTGAAGGCGTTCGAAGACGTCGACGAGGAGCTGAGGCAGCACTCCCGGATCGACTGCATTTGCAGTGGCACCACTGCTGTCACCGTCGTTAGGCAGGTAATACATGGTTTTAAATTTCAGTTTTTCAGCACCTACCGAAATTACCGAATTTCAGTGACTTTCAGTGATTCCAGTTTGCATTTCGGCCAAAGGACCGAGATGTTCACTTGAGATTTAGGAATATATTTGAAAATTTCGATCGTTGCTATTTTTTGTATACAGGGTGATCACTTGATCATTGCCAATTTAGGCGATTCGCGCGCTGTTCTTTGCGCGCGGGACAGCAAGGGCCGCCCGGTTTCGGTGCAAATCACCACCGACTTGAAGCCAGATCTTCCTGGTCAGCCTCTGAATTTCTCATGTGATACCTGCCTATACGTGTTATGTACACCTGTTAACTGCAACTTGCAATGTATCTTCTGGACTTGTCATAGGTGAGGCTGAGAGGATCCTGAGTTGCAAGGGGAGAATCTTCGCAATGGACGATGAGCCCGACGTGCCGAGGCTGTGGTTGCCAGACCAGGACGCGCCGGGCCTCGCCATGGCGAGGGCTTTCGGAGACTTCTGCCTCAAGAACCATGGGCTCATCTGCACACCCGAAGTGTACTACAGGAAGCTGTCTGAAAAGGATGACTTCTTGGTGCTTGCCACTGATGGGGTAACAAGAGTGGATTTCTTTCTGGATTTTCCTCTTACATTCCAATCATGCTCCAACTTCCTTCAATTAAGAACAGTTTCTGGTACTATTGCAACTGAAATTAAGATAACATAGCTTAAATCTTTTATAATCAGACTGAGATATCAAGCAACTGTTAACTGAAGCGGACTTGTCTCCACCTTTATCTCTTCTTATCTTATCTAATCACACATTGTTGCAGATATGGGACGTGCTATCCAACAAGGAGGTGGTCAAGATCGTCTCGTCGGTCTCCGACCGCTCAAAGGCGGCAAAGCAGCTCGTGGACCGGGCGGTTCGCGCGTGGCGGCGCAAGTTCCCGACGTCGATGGTGGATGACTGCGCGGCCGTCTGCCTCTTCCTGAAGCCAGCAGCCATTTCATCTGAGGAAGACAGCACGACCAAGCCGCCTCACGCACCCGTGCTGTCGTTCACCGGGAGTTTCCGCAAGGCTCTGGGCGGCGGTGAGGCGGAGGAGGGGACGGCGGTGTGGAGGGCGCTGGAGGGGGTGGCTCGGGTGAACTCGGTGATCCGGCTTCCCAGGATGCTGAGCCGACGGTGGCGGTCGGCGTCCATGGATGAGAACAACGACCAAGAATCATCCAAGGTTGATTGACTGATCGATTCATGCTCATGCATTGCCAAACTTAAAGGATAATATTTTAGAACTTGATTGATAGTAGTTTCATACGCCGTGTTCACGCATTCAGGGTGTTCAGATTGGACATTAATTCGGTTGGCATGTACGCTTGCTGGGTTTGGTGTGTGTTGTGGTACCAAATGGACAAGAGAACCCAAAGTTTGTAATGGATTCAGCTTTTTTATATCTCAACAATGATCTGGCGCCAGTTTTTTCTTTCCGAATGATTTGAAGATGGTTGACCGCGCCTGCCCGCTTGGTACTCCCTCCGTTTCATAATGTGTGCATATAGATTTTCTGAAAAGTCAAACCTTACAAAGTTTGACCCAGTTTATAGAGAAAACTATTTATATCTATAATATCAAATACGTACAATAGTGAAATATGTCTTGTGATGTATCTAAGGATATGTATTTGGTATTCTAATTTTAGGGCACTTCCGACAATATTTTTTATGGTTCCAAGGTGACGGCGATGACCGCGCATGAGGGAGAGGGGGTGGGGGGGGGGGGGCGACCTTGCCGCCTCCACCGGAACCACCGCCGCGGCCGTCGCCAGCGCTGGGGTCACGCCGGCCCCACAACCGGCGCCGGTGTCTACGCGATCGGTCCAGGCGCTGGCCTGCGGATCCAACTCCGAGATGGATCTAGATCAAGAGGTAGAACATTTGGTTCCGGCCAGATGGCGGATCCGTTTCGAGGATAGCCGGATGGCTGGGACATGGAGAGATGGATTTCTATATGCGCATTCACTGTCACGTTGGACGATGGTATGAGATAGCGATCACGATATTCTTGCCGGCCGGTACTTGGACGTCGACGAGCAGATCCACATAGGTACACGTTTGAATATCGATGAATTCGAAACGTTTTGTTGAAGAATGCTTGTAGGAGACTTTGGGCGGGGAGGATCAGATCGAGGTCGTCGATCTAACATCAGAACCAGATGCCCCGATACCTAAGCCAAAGATCGGAGGAAGGTTTTGGGTCCTAGCCGACGATGAAGATGAAGAAGACGATGATGCTGAGCTTGACTCTCCTGGAGTCCTGCAGCCAAAGTCGCCCGAGATGCTATCTAGGTTCACGGCACCAATTGCTGAATCTTTCATGAAGCTCGCGCCTGGCGAGGGGCGCAAAGACAGGAGGGTTGCGGAGCCAAGACCGGCGGCTCTCGGCAAGCCCTCGTCGATGAAGATCAAACCTTGGAAAGGACCCATCCCCAAGGTAAATTTGTCACAACCCACATTATCAGATTTTTTTCATTGGATGGTTGGACGAAAAACACTCGTAAGAAGAAGAAAAAGGTTTCTCCGGCAGTAGTTCATCCGCCGCCGCCGGCCGTCGGTCCAGGAGCGATCCGGGCGGCGCGACTGGTTCGTTTGAATCTGCTGCTAGGATTGGGTGGGCCGGAGGAAGAGAATTCCGGCCTGGGCCCGAGGCGTGCTGGGTATGAGGCCCAGTGCGTGGCCCAGGAACCGGTGGCGGAGTTTCCTTCTCAGGGCAGGCTGCATGGGGACGCGTTGGATCGCGTGTCTCATGCACGTACGGAGATCAGGCAACGCAGGATCGCCCGGTCAGGGTTTCCTAAGCTGCCTCCCGATCGCGCAGCGAGGGTTGTGCCCGTTGTTCGATCGCCCTCCGAGACCATGGCCGGACGCGGGAGGGGCTTGCCGCCACCGCACAAACCCGCTCCGCCGCCGCCGAAGGCCGCACTCCCGCCCGCCCGAACCGCGCCCCACAACCTAAGGCGGCGCCGTAGCCGAAGCCCACGCCGTCGCAGCAATGGGTTGGGGCGCAGCAGCACGGGTCTGCGCCGCAGCCTCCGGCGGTGCCGCCGCCACGCCCGACGGTGCAAACTCCAGCGGGAGGGCAGGCTGCACGGGTTGGCCGTGCATCCGACGGCCCTGTTTCCCATGGGACGGCGGCGGGCAGAGGATACGCCGCCGTGGCGTATGGGGGTCGCGGCCCTCCTCGTGGCCGTTGGGCGATGATGGGATCAATGTTTATGGTGATGGACAACATCGTGGGTCGTCGTCGACTGGCGGCGACCGCGGATACGCCTGTCAAAGTGATGGATCAGAGGAGCGTCCGTTCTATGCGCCGCCCGGTAATTTTGTGGAGGGGGTTTCTGGCCCAGACTACAGGTCCCGTGGAGGTTATCGGGGTTTTCGTGGTGGTAGGGGTGGGGCTAGGCGGCCGTCCCAGTACCGGCAGCGCCCCCCTCCTCCGCCGCCACAGGCCACTGCCGACACGGCCGAGACTGAAGCCCCTACTGTTGCGGGCCAGTCGTCGGAGACGGCGGTGCGGCCCACGGATTTGTCGGGCGAGGCCATGGCGGTGGTCACCGCTCTGGCTTCTACCAAGGTTCCGGTGGCCATGCAAGATGGGGCTAAAGGTCGTGAGCATGTTTCTGACAAACTTTCCGACAAGTCTGATGGTGAGATGGCCGCTAAGTGGGCGCGCAAGAAAGAGAAGATGGTGTGCTATCGTTGCGGTGAGCAAGGGCATTCTATTATAGAATGCAATACGGAGCTTTGTGATACTTGTCTCAAACCTGCACATGAATCGGGTGAGTGTCCGGTGTTGCTGCACCCGTTACCGACGGTGACCATGTATGGGGTTTGCTGTGCGGACTTGATGTTTTTTGAGTCACCTACTCCTTCTATTATCCCAGACGCACCGTAGAACTTGACTACAGGAGTGGTCAAAGTTACGAAGGGATACCTGTCTGAGGCGAGGTTCATGCAGAGGCTGAATGAGCTGGCTCCCGGAAACTCTCAATGGGAGCTTATCCGGCTGGATGATAATCTATATAAGGTTGATCTTCTGACAACAGAAGAGCTGAAGAAGCTCCTTAAGTTTGGCATAGCGCGTGTGCCGGCTACAGAGTGTTTTCTTGAGTTTGATACTTGGAAGCAAATAGAACCAAAAGGCACACCTTTATGTCAGGTCTGGGTTCAATTTTCAGGGGCACCTTCTAAGCCTCTCAATGATGCCAGGGTGGTCTATAGTTTGGGGTCACTGATTGGGAAGACTAAGCGTGTTGATATGCAGTTTACCCGGGCTCACGGGGTGGCCAGGTTCTTGTCAGCGTTCTGGCTATTGAGCATATACCGGATGTGGTCTGGTGGACGCATGCCGACATGGTCTACAAATTGGATAGTGAGTTAGAGGATGCTGAGATGTTTCAGGAGGCACTCCTAGGAGGGGGTGATGTTTGAAGGAAATATGCCATAGAGGCAATAATAAAGTTGTTATTTATATTTCCTTATATCATGATAAATGTTTATTATTCATGCTAGAATTGTATTAACCGAAAACTTGGTACATGTGTGAATACATAGACAAACAGAGTGTCCCTATTATGCCTCTACTTGACTAGCTCGTTAATCAAAGATGGTTAAGTTTCCTAGCCATAGACATGTGTTGTCATTTGATGAACGGGATCACATCATTAGAGAATGATGTGATGGACAAGACCCATCCATTAGCTTCGCATAATGATCGTTTAGTTTTTCTACTGTTGCTTTCTTCATGACTTATACATGTTCCTCAGACTATGAGATTATGCAACTCCCGAATACCGGAGGAACACCTTATGTGCTATCAAACGTCACAACGTAACTGGGTGATTATAAACATGCTCTACAGGTGTCTCCTATGGTGTTTGTTGAGTTGGCATAGATCGAGATTAGGATTTGTCATTCCGATTGTCGGAGAGGTATCTCTGGGCCCTCTCGGTAATGCACATCACTATAAGCCTTGCAAGCAATGTGACTAATGAGTTAGTTGCGGGATGATGCATTACGAAACGAGTAAAGAGACTTGCCGGTAATGAGATTGAACTAGGTATGATGATACCGACGATCGAATCTCGGGCAAGTAACATACCGATGACAAAGGGAACAACGTATGTTGTTATGCGGTTTGATCGATGAAGATCTTCGAAGAATATGTAGGAACCAATATGAGCATCCAGGTTCCGTTATTGGTTATTGACCGGAGAAGTGTCTCGGTCATGTCTACATAGTTCTCGAACCCGTAGGGTCCGCACGCTTAACGTTCGATGACGATTCACTAGTAGAAAACAGGGCTTTCGTTCGGGCCTGGCCAGCCCATTAGTCCCGGTTCCGCACGAACCGGGACCCATGGGGTGCATTAGTCCCGGTTCGTGAGCCCAGGGGGCCGGCCGGGCCACGTGGGCCACTGGTCCCGGTTCGTCTGGACCTTTTGGTCCCGGTTCAACGCACGAACCAGGACCAATGCGCCTCGCCCCTGGCCCATGACCATTAGTCCCGGTTTGTGCCACAAACCGGGACAAACCGGGACTAAAGGGTTGGTCCTCGTTGCGGCCAGAGTTTAGTCCCACCTCGCCAACCGGGACTAAAGGGCGCTCACACGGGTTTATAAGCCCGTCCCTCTCTGCCTTGTTGAGCTCCTCTCAAAATGAAAATAGATGCCCTTATACAGGGAATTTGACCTAAATTCATAGTGAGTTTCTCTGAAATTCATAGAAATTTATTATGAATTTAGGTTGAATTTTCTCTATAGGCGCATCTATGCTCATTTTTTCATGTTGGGGTTGGCGATCTTTACAGACTTTTATGTGTTGAATATGCACCATTCAAAATCAGTCTCTGCTTTGAATGGTTCATTTTGAACACACAAAAAGTCTGGAGTTCAAATAAGTTTTAAAAAATGAAATCCCTTTGTAACATACGAGTTTCCGTATGAAATCCTGATACTTTGAAAAAGATTGTCCGTTTTGTACACGAAGTGCATCCAGTTTTTGCCATAACCCTCTCAACTTTCTTGCACATGCTATGTGGATGAAATAATGAAACCATGCCAACTTTCAACCTTTTCAGAGTTCATTTGAAATGCTTTTCATTTTTAGGGTCCTATAGCTCAAAATAATTAGTAAATGCATGAAAAATAACAAATGAAGTCAGAAAGGATTGAAAAATGATGATGTGGCGTTGAATGGTGCATTTTCAACACACAAAAAGTCAGGAGTTCAAATAAATTAAAAAAATGAAATCCCTTTGTAACAGACGAGTTTCCGTATGAAATCCCGATACTTTGAAAGAGATTGTCCGTTCTGTACACGAAGTGCATCCAGTTTTTGCCGTAACCCTCTCAACTTTCTTGCACATGCTATGTGGAAGAAATGATGATACCATGCCAACTTTCAACCTTTTCAGAGTTCATTTGAAATGCTTTTCAATTTTAGGGTCTTATAGCTCAAAATAATTAGTAAATGCATCAAAAATAACA
>NC_057808.1:246938739-246939409 GCF_018294505.1 Triticum aestivum | reverse complement strand
AAGGATTGAAAAGTGATGATGTGGCTTTGAATGGTGTATTTTGAACATACAAAAAGTCAGGAGTTCAAATAAGTTTTAAAAAATGAAATCCCTTTGTAACAAACGAGTTTCCGTATGAAATCCTGATACTTTGAAAGAGATTGTCCGTTTTGTACACGAAGTGCATCCAGTTTTTGCCGTAACCCTCTCAACTTTCTTGCACATGCTATGTGGAAGAAATGATGATACCATGCCAACTTTCAACCTTTTCAGAGTTCATTTGAAATGCTTTTCAATTTTAGGGTCTTATAGCTAATAAGTAAATGCATGAAAAATAACAAATGAAGTCAGAAAGGATTGGAAAATGATGATGTGGCTTAGAATGGTGCATTTTCAACACACAAAAAGTCAGGAGTTCAAATAAGTTTAAAAAAATGAAATCCCATTGTAACAGATGAGTTCCGTATGAAATCCTGATACTTTGAAAGAGATTGTCCGTTTTGTACACGAAGTGCATCCAGTTTTTGCCGTAACCCTCTCAACTTTATTGCAAATGCTATGTGGATGAAATGATGATACCATGCCAACTTTCAACCTTTTCAGAGTTCATTTGAAATGCTTTTCAATTTTAGGGTCTTATAGCTCAAAATAATTAGTAAATGGATGAGAAATAACAAATGAAGTCAGAAAG
>NC_057808.1:246934456-246937616 GCF_018294505.1 Triticum aestivum | reverse complement strand
CACATGCTATGTGGATGAAATGATGATACCATGCCAACTTTCAACCTTTTAAAAGTTCATTTGAAATTCTTTTCAATTTTAGGGTCTTATAGATCAAAATAATTAGTAAATGCATGAAAAATAACAAATGAAGTCAGAAAGGATTGAAAAATGATGATGTGGCTTTGAATGGTGCATTTTGAACACACAAAAAGTCAGGAGTTCAAATAAGTTTTAAAAAATGAAATCCCTTTGTAACAGACGAGTTTCCGTATGAAATCCTGATACTTCGAAAGAGATTGTCCGTTTTGTACACGAAGTGCATCCAGTTTTTGCCGTAACCCTCTCAACTTTCTTGCACATGCTATGTGGATGAAATGATGATACCATCCCAACTTTCAACCTTTTCAGAGTTCATTCGAAATGCTTTTCAATTTTAGGGTCTTATAGCTCAAAATAATAAGTAAATGCATGAAAAATAACAAATGATGTCAGAAAGGATTGAAAAATTATGATGTGGCTCTGAATGGTGCATTTTCAACACAAAAAAAGTCAGGAGTTCAAATAAGTTTTAGAAAATGAAATCCCTTTGTAACAGACGAGTTTCCGTATGAAATCCTGATACTTTGAAAGAGATTGTCCGTTTTGTACACGAAGTGCATCCAGTTTTTGCCGTAACCCTCTCAACTTTCTTGCACATGCTATGTGGAAGAAATGATGATACCATGCCAACTTTCATCCTTTTCAGAGTTCATTTGAAATGCTTTTCAATTTTAGGGTCTTATAGCTCAAAATAATTAGTAAATGCATTAAAAATAACAAATGAAGTCAGAAAGGATTGAAAAGTGATGATGTGGCTTTGAATGGTGTATTTTGAACATACAAAAAGTCAGGAGTTCAAATAAGTTTTAAAAAATAAAATCCCTTTGTAACAGACGAGTTTCCGTATGAAATCCTGATACTTTGAAAGAGATTGTTCGTTTTGTACACGAAGTGCATCCAGTTTTTGCCGTAACCCTCTCAACTTTCTTGCACATGCTATGTGGATGAAATGATGATATCATGCCAACTTTCAACCATTTCAGAGTTCATTCGAAATGCTTTTCAATTTTAGGGTCTTATAGCTCAAAATAATAAGTAAATGCATGAAAAATAACAAATGAAGTCAGAAAGGATTGAAAAATGATGATGTGGCTTTGAATGGTGCATTTTGAACACACAAAAAGTCAGGCGTTCAAATAATTTTAAAAAAATGAAATCCCTTTGTAACAGACGAGTTTCCGTATGAAATCCTGATACTTTGAAAGAGATTGTCCGTTTTGTACACGAAGTGCATCCAGTTTTTGCCGTAACCCTCTCAACTTTCTTGCACATGCTATGTGGATGAAATGATGATACCATGCCAACTTTCAACCTTTTCAGAGTTCATTCGAAATGCTTTTCAATTTTAGGGTCTTATAGCTCAAAATAATAAGTAAATGCATGAAAAATAACAAATGATGTCAGAAAGGATTGAAAAATTATGATGTGGCTCTGAATGGTGCATTTTGAACACAAAAAAAGTCAGGAGTTCAAATAAGTTTTAGAAAATGAAATCCCTTTGTAACAGACGAGTTTCCGTATGAAATCCTGATACTTTGAAAGGGATTGTCCATTTTGTACACGAAGTGCATCCAGTTTTTGCCGTAACCCTCTCAACTTTCTTGCACATGCTATGTGGATGAAATGATGATACCATGCCAACTTTCAACCTTTTCAGAGTTCATTTGAAATGCTTTTCAATTTTAGGGTCTTATAGCTCAAAATAATTAGTAAATGCATTAAAAATAACAAATGAAGTCAGAAAGGATTGAAAAGTGATGATGTGGCTTTGAATGGTGCATTTTGAACATACAAAAAGTCAGGAGTTCAAATAAGTTTTAAAAAATGAAATCCCTTTGTAACAAACGAGTTTCCGTATGAAATCCTGATACTTTGAAAGAGATTGTCCGTTTTGTACACGAAGTGCATCCAGTTTTTGCCGTAACCCTCTCAACTTTCTTGCACATGCTATGTGGATGAAATGATGATACCATGCCAACTTTCATCCTTTTCAGAGTTCATTTGAAATGCTTTTCAATTTTAGGGTCTTATAGATCAAAATATTTAGTAAATGCATTAAAAATAACAAATGAAGTCAGAAAGGATTGAAAAATGATGATGTGTCTTTGAATGGTGTATTTTGAACATACAAAAAGTCAGGAGTTCAAGTAAGTTTAAAAAATAAAATCCCTTTGTAACAGACGAGTTTCCGTATGAAATCCTGATACTTTGAAAGAGATTGTCCGTTTTGTACACGAAGTGCATCCAGTTTTTGCTGTAACCCTCTCAACTTTCTTGCACATGCTATGTGGATGAAATGATGATACCATGCCAACTTTCAACCTTTTCAGAGTTCATTTGAAATGCTTTTCAATTTTAGGATCTTATAGCTAATAAGTAAATGCATGAAAAATAACAAATGAAGTCAGAAAGGATTGGAAAATGATGATGTGGCTTAGAATGGTGCATTTTCAACACACAAAAATTCAGGAGTTCAAATAAGTTTAAAAAAATGAAATCCAATTGTAACAGATGAGTTTCCGTATGAAATACTGATACTTTGAAAGAGATTGTCCGTTTTGTACACGAAGTGCATCCAGTTTTTGTCGTAACCCTCTCAACTTTATTGGAAATGCTATGTGGATGAAATGATGATACCATGCCAACTTTCAACCTTTTCAGAGTTCATTTGAAATGCTTTTCAATTTTAGGGTCTTATAGCTCAAAATAATTAGTAAATGGATGAGAAATAACAAATGAAGTCAGAAAGGATTGAAAAATGATGATGTGGCTTTGAATGGTGCATTTTGAACACACAAAAAGCCAGAAGTTCAAATAAGTTTTAAAAAATGAAATCCCTTTGTAACAGACGAGTTTCCATATGAAATCCTGATACTTTGAAAGAGATTGTCCGTTTTGTACAAGAAGTGCATCCAGTTTTTGCCGTAACCCTCTCAACTTTCTTGCACATGCTATGTGGATGAAATGATGATACCATGCCAACTTTCAACCTTTTCAGAGTTCATTCGAAATGCTTTTCAATTTTAGGGTCTTATAGCTCAAAATAATAAGTAAATGCATGAAAAATAACAAATGAAGT
>NC_057808.1:246934023-246934401 GCF_018294505.1 Triticum aestivum | reverse complement strand
CAGGAGTTCAAATAATTTAAAAAAATGAAATCCCTTTGTAACAACCGAGTTTCCGTATGAAATCCTGATACTTTGAAAGAGATTGTCCGTTTTGTACACGAAGTGCATCCAGTTTTTGCCGTAACCCTCTCAACTTTCTTGCACATGCTATGTGGATGAAATGATGATACCATGCCAACTTTCAACCTTTTCAGAGTTCATTCGAAATGCTTTTCACTTTTAGGGTCTTATAGCTCAAAATAATAAGTAAATGCATGAAAAATAACAAATGATGTCAGAAAGGATTGAAAAATGATGATGTGGATTTGAATGGTGCATTTTGAACACACAAAAAGTCAGGAGTTCAAATAAGTTTTAAAAAATGAAATCCTTTTGTAA
>NC_057808.1:246929873-246930468 GCF_018294505.1 Triticum aestivum | reverse complement strand
CATTTGAAATGCTTTTCAATTTTAGGGTCTTATAGATCAAAATAATTAGTGAATGCATGAAAAATAACAAATGAAGTCAGAAATGATTGAAAAATGATGATGTGGCTTTGAATGGTGCATTTTGAACACACAAAAAGTCAGGAGTTCAAATAAGTTTTAAAAAATGAAATCCCTTTGTAACAGACGAGTTTCCGTATGAAATCCTGATACTTTGAAAGAGATTGTCCGTTTTGTACACGAAGTGCATCCAGTTTTTGCCGTAACCCTCTCAACTTTATTGCACATGCTATGTGGATGAAATGATGATACCATGCCAACTTTCAACCTTTTCAGAGTTCATTTGAAATGCTTTTCAATTTTAGGGTCTTATAGATCAAAATAATTAGTAAATGCATGAAAAATAACAAATAAAGTCAGAAAGGATTGAAAAATGATGATGTGGCTTTGAATGGTGCATTTTGAACACACAAAAAGCCAGGAGTTCAAATAAGTTTCAAAAAATGAAATCCCTTTGTAACAGACGAGTTTCCATATGAAATCCTGATACTTTGAAAGAGATTGTCCGTTTTGTACACGAAGTGCATCCAGTTTTTGC
>NC_057808.1:246928981-246929773 GCF_018294505.1 Triticum aestivum | reverse complement strand
AGTGGATGAAATGATGATACCATGCCAACTTTCAACCTTTTCAGAGTTCATTTCAAATGCTTTTCAATTTTAGGGTCTTATAGCTCAAAATAATTTGTAAATGCATGAAAAATAACAAATGAAGTCAGAAAGGATTGAAAAATGATGATGTGGCTTTGAATGGTGCATCTGAGCACACAAAAAGTCAGGAGTTCAAATAAGTTTTAAAAAATGAAATCCCTTTGTAACAGATGAGTTTCCGTATGAAATCCTGATACTTTGAAAGAGGTTGTCCGTTTTGTACACGAAGTGCATCCAGTTTTTGCCGTAACCCTCTCAACTTTCTTGCACATGCTATGTGGATGAAATGATTATACCTTGCAAACTTTCAACCTTTTCAGAGTTCATTTGAAATGCTTTTCAATTTTTGGTCTTATAGCTCAAAATAATTAGTAAATGCATGAAAAATAACAAATGTAGTCAGAAAGGATTGAAAGATGATGATGTGGTTTTGAATGGTGCATTTTGAACACACAAAACGTCAGGAGTTCAAATAAGTTTTAAAAAATGAAATCCGTTTGTAACAGACGAGTTTCCGTATGAAATCCTGATACTTTGAAAGAGATTGTCCGTTTTGTACACGAAGTGCATACAGTTTTTGCCGTAACCCTCTCAACTTTCTTGCACATGCTATGTGGATGAAATCATGATACCATCCCAACTTTCAACCTTTTCAGAGTTCATTTGAAATGCTTTTCAATTTTAGGGTCTTATATCTCAAAATAATTAGTAAATGCATGAAAAATAACAAAT
>NC_057808.1:246926496-246927876 GCF_018294505.1 Triticum aestivum | reverse complement strand
ATCCCTTTGTAACAGACGAGTTTCCATATGAAATCCTGATACTTCGAAAGAGATTGTCCGTTTTGTGCACGAAGTGCATCCAGTTTTTGACGTAACCCTCTCAACTTTCTTGCACATGCTATGTGGAAGAAATGATGATACCATGCCAACTTTCAACCTTTTCAGAGTTCATTTGAAATGCTTTTCAATTTTAGGGTCTTATAGATCAAAATAATTAGTAAATGCATGAAAAATAACAAATGAAGTCAGAAAGGATTGAAAAATGATGATGTGGCTTTGAATGGTGCATTTTCAACACACAAAAAGTCAGGAGTTCAAATAAGTTTTAAAAAACGAAACCCCTTTGTAACAGACGAGTTTCCGTATGAAATCAAGATACTTCGAAAGAGATTGTCCGTTTTGTGCACGAAGTGCATCCAGTTTTTGACGTAACCCTCTCAACTTTCTTGCACATGCTATGTGGAAGAAATGATGATACCATGCCGACTTTCAACCTTTTCAGAGTTCATTTGAAATGCTTTACAATTTTAGGGTCTTATAGCTCAAAATAATTAGTAAATGCATGAAAAATAACAAATGAAGTCAGAAAGGATTGAAAAATCATGATGTGGCTTTGAATGGTGCATTTTGAACACACAAAAAGTCAGGAGTTCAAAAAAGTTTTAAAAAATGAAATCCCTTTGTAACAGACGAGTTTCCGTATGAAATCCTGATACTTTGAAAGAGATTGTCCGTTTTGCACACGAAGTGCATGCAGTTTTTGCCGTAACCTTCTCAACTTTCTTGCACATGCTATGTGGATGAAATGATGATACCATGCCAACTTTCAACCTTTTCAGAGTTCATTTGAAATGCTTTTCAATTTTAGGGTCTTATAGCTCAAAATAATTAGTAAATGCATGAAAAATAACAAATGAAGTCGGAAAGGATTGAAAAATGATGATGTGGCTTTGAATGGTGCATTTTGAACACACAAAAAGTCAGGAGTTCAAAGAAGTTTTAAAAAATGAAATCCCTTTGTAACATACGAGTTTCCGTATGAAATCCTGATACTTTGAAAGAGATTGTCCGTTTTGTACACGAAGTGCATCCAGTTTTTGCCGTAACCCTCTCAACTTTCTTGCACATGCTATGTGGATGAAATGATGATACCATGCCAACTTTCCAACTTTTCAGAGTTCATTTGAAATGCTTTTCAATTTTAGGGTCTTATAGATCAAAATAATTAGTAAATGCATGAAAAATAGCAAATGAAGTCAGAAAGGATTGAAAAATGATGATGTGGCTTTGAATGGTGCAATTTGAAAGCACAAAAAGTCAGGAGTTCAAATAAGTTTAAAAAAATGAAATCCCTTTGTAACAGACGAGTTTCCTTGTGAA
>NC_057808.1:246923514-246924224 GCF_018294505.1 Triticum aestivum | reverse complement strand
AATCCCTTTGTAACAGACGAGTTTCCGTATGAAATCCTAATACTTTGAAAGAGATTGTCCATTTTGTACACGAAGTGCATCCAGTTTTTGCCGTAACCCTCTCAACTTTCTTGCACATGCTATGTGGATGAAATGATGATACCATGCCAACTTTCAACCTTTTAAGAATTCATTTGAAATGCTTTTCAATCATAGGGTCTTATAGCTCAAAATAATTAGTAAATGCATGAAAAATAACTAATGAAGTCAGAAAGGATTGAAAAATGATGATGTGGCTTTGAATGGTGCATTTTGAACACACAAAAAGTCAGGAGTTCAAATAAGTTTTTAAAAATTAAATCGGTTTGTACCAGACGAGTTTCCGTATGAAATCCTGATACTTTGAAAGAGATTGTCCGTTTTCTACACGAAGTGCATCCAGTATTTGCCGTAACCCTCTCAACTTTCTTGCACATGCTAAGTGGATGAAATGATGATACCATGCCAACTTTCCACCTTTTAAGAGTTCATTTGAAATGATTTTCAATCTTAGCGTCTTATAGCTCAAAATAATTAGTAAATGCATGAAAAATAACAAATGAAGTCAGAAAGGATAGAAAAATGATGATGTGGCTTTGAATGGTGCATTTTGAACACACAAAACGTCAGGAGTTCAAATAAGTTTTAAAAAATGAAATCCCTTTGTAACAGACGAGTTTCCGTATGAAATC
>NC_057808.1:246921777-246922814 GCF_018294505.1 Triticum aestivum | reverse complement strand
AAAAAGTCAGGAGTTCAAATAAGTTTTAAAAAATGAAATCCCTTTGTAACACACGAGTTTCCGTATGAAATCCTGATACTTTGAAAGAGATTGTCCGTTTTGTACACGAAGTGCATCCAGTTTTTGCCGTAACCCTCTCAACTTTATTGCACATGCTATGTGGATGAAATGATGATACCATGCCAACTTTCAACCTTTTCAGAGTTCATTTGAAATGCTTTTCAATTTTAGGGTCTTATAGCTCAAAATAATTAGTAAATGCATGAAAAATAATAAATGAATTCAGAAAGGATTGAAAAATGATGATGTGGCTCTGAATGGTGCATTTTTAACACACAAAAAGTCAGGAGTTCAAATAAGTTTTAAAAAATTAAATCCCTTTGTAACAGACGAGTTTCCGTATGAAATCCTAATACTTTGAAAGAGATTGTCCATTTTGTACACGAAGTGCATCCAGTTTTTGCCGTAACCCTCTCAACTTTCTTGCACATGCTATGTGGATGAAATGATGATACCATGCCAACTTTCAACCTTTTAAGAATTCATTTGAAATGCTTTTCAATCTTAGGGTCTTATAGCTCAAAATAATTAGTAAATGCATGAAAAATAACAAATGAAGTCAGAAAGGATTGAAAAATGATGATGTGGCTTTGAATGGTGCATTTTGAACACACAAAAAGTCAGGAGTTCAAATAAGTTTTTAAAAATGAAATCGGTTTGTACCAGACGAGTTTCCGTATGAAATCCTGATACTTTGAAAGAGATTGTCCGTTTTCTACACGAAGTGCATCCAGTATTTGCCGTAACCCTCTCAACTTTCTTGCACATGCTAAGTGGATGAAATGATGATACCATGCCAACTTTCCACCTTTTAAGAGTTCATTTGAAATGCTTTTCAATCTTAGCGTCTTATAGCTCAAAATAATTAGTAAATGCATGAAAAATAACAAATGAAGTCAGAAAGGATAGAAAAATGATGATGTGGCTTTGAATGGTGCATTTTGAACACACAAAACGTCAGGAGTTCAAATAAGTTT
>NC_057808.1:246920377-246921365 GCF_018294505.1 Triticum aestivum | reverse complement strand
TTTCCGTATGAAATCCTGATACTTTGAAAGAGATTGTCCGTTTTGTACACGAAGTGCATCCAGTTTTTGCCGTAACCCTCTCAACTTTCTTGCACATGCTATGTGGATAAAATGATGATACCGTGCCAACTTTCAACCTTTTCAGAGTTCATTTGAAAATCTTTTCAATTTTAGGGTCTTATAGCTCAAAATAATTAGTAAATGCATGAAAAATAATAAATGAAGCCAGAAAGGATTGAAAAATGATGATGTGGCTCTGAATGGTGCATTTTTAACGCACAAAAAGTCAGGAGTTCAAATAAGTTTTAAAAAATTAAATCCCTTTGTAACAGACGAGTTTCGGTATGAAATCCTAATACTTTGAAAGATATTGTCCATTTTGTACACGAAGTGCATCCAGTTTTTGCCGTAACCCTCTCAACTTTCTTGCACGTGCTATGTGGGTGAAATGATGATACCATGCCAACTTTCAACCTTTTTAGAGTTCATTTGAAATGCTTTTCAATTTTAGGGTCTTATAGCTCAAAATAATTAGTAAATGCATGAAAAATAACAAATGAAGTCAGAAAGGATTGAAAAATGATGATGTGGCTTCGAATGGTGCATTTTGAACACACAAAAAGTCAGGAGTTCAAATAAGTTTTAAAAAATTAAATCCCTTTGTAATAGACGAGTTTCCGTATGAAATCCTGATACTTTGAAAGAGATTGTCCGTTTTGTACACGAAGTGCATCCAGTTTTTGCCGTAACCCTCTCAACTTTCTTGCACATGCTATGTGGATGAAATGATGATACCATGCCAACTTTCAACCTTTTCAGAGTTCATTTGAAAGGCTTTTCAATTTTAGGGTCTTATAGCTCAAAATAATTAGTAAATGCATGAAAAATAACAAATGAAGTCAGAAAGGATTGAAAAATGATGATGTGGCTTTGAATGGTGCATTTTGAACACACAAAAAGTCAGGAGTTCAAATAAGTTTTAAAAAAT
>NC_057808.1:246919192-246920279 GCF_018294505.1 Triticum aestivum | reverse complement strand
AAATGCTTTTCAATTTTAGGGTCTTATAGCTCAAAATAATTAGTAAATGCATGAAAAATAACAAATGAAGTCAGAAAGGATTGAAAAATGATGATGTGGCTTTGAATGGTGCATTTTGAACACACAAAAAGTCAGGAGTTCAAATAAGTTTTAAAAAATTAAATCCCTTTGTAACAGACGAGTTTCCGTATGAAATCCTGATACTTTGAAAGAGATTATCCGTTTTGTACACGAAGTGCATCTAGTTTTTGCCGTAACCCTCTCAACTTTATTGCACATGCTATGTGGATGAAATGATGATACCATGCCAACTTTCAACCTTTTCAGAGTTCATTTGAAAATCTTTTCAATTTTAGGGTCTTATAGCTCAAAATAATTAGTAAATGCATGAAAAATAATAAATGAAGCCAGAAAGGATTGAAAAATGATGATATGGCTTTGAATGGTGCATTTTGAACACACAAAAAGTCAGGAGTTCAAATAAGTTTTAAAAAATGAAATCCCTTTGTAACACACGAGTTTCCGTATGAAATCCTGATACTTTGAAAGAGATTATCCGTTTTGTACATGAAGTGCATCTAGTTTTTGCCGTAACCCTCTCAACTTTATTGCACATGCTATGTGGATGAAATGATGATACCATGCCAACTTTCAACCTTTTCAGAGTTCATTTGAAAATCTTTTCAATTTTAGGGTCTTATAGCTCAAAATAATTAGTAAATGCATGAAAAATAATAAATGAAGCCAGAAAGGATTGAAAAATGATGATGTGGCTTTGAATGGTGCATTTTGAACACACAAAAAGTCTGGAGTTCAAATAAGTTCTAAAAAATGAAATCCCTTTGTAACAGACGAGTTTCCGTATGAAATCCTGATACTTTGAAAGAGATTGTCCGTTTTGTACACGAAGTGCATCCAGTTTTTGCCGTAACCCTCTCAACTTTCTTGCACGTGCTATGTGGGTGAAATGATGATACCATGCCAACTTTCAACCTTTTTAGAGTTCATTTGAAATGCTTTTCAATTTTAGGGTCTTATAGCTCAAAATAATTAGTAAATGCATGAAAAATAACAAATGAAGTCAGAA
>NC_057808.1:246918518-246919113 GCF_018294505.1 Triticum aestivum | reverse complement strand
TTTCAACCTTTTCAGAGTTCATTCGAAATGCTTTTCAATTTTAGGGTCTTATAGCTCAAAATAATAAGTAAATGCATGAAAAATACCAAATGATGTCAGAAAGTATTGAAAAATTATGATGTGGCTCTGAATGGTGCATTTTCAACACAAAAAATGTCACGAGTTCAAATAAGTTTTAGAAAATGAAATCCCTTTGTCACAGACGAGTTTCCGTATGAAATCCTGATACTTTGAAAGAGATTGTCCGTTTTGTACACGAAGTGCATCCAGTTTTTGCCGTAACCCTCTCAACTTTCTTGCACATGCTATGTGGAAGAAATAATGATACCATGCCAACTTTCAACCTTTTCAGAGTTCATTTGAAATGCTTTTCAATTTTAGGGTCTTATAGCTCAAAATAATTAGTAAATGCATGAAAAATAACAAATGAAGTCAGAAAGGATTGAAAAATGATGATGTGGCTTTGAATGGTGCATTCTGGACACACAAAAAGTCAGGAGTTCAAATAAGTTTTAAAAAATGAAATCCCTTTGTAACAGACTAGTTTCCGTATGAAATCCTGATACTTTGAAAAAGATTTTCTGTTTTGTACACG
>NC_057808.1:246917851-246918508 GCF_018294505.1 Triticum aestivum | reverse complement strand
TGCTTTTCAATTTTAGGGTCTTATAGATCAAAATAATTAGTAAATGCATGAAAAATAGCAAATGAAGTCAGAAAGGATTGAAAAATGATGATGTGGCTTTGAATGGTGCATTTTGAACACACAAGAAGTCAGGAGTTCAAATAAGTTTTAAAAAAGGAAATCCCTTTGTAACAGACGAGTTTCCGTATGAAATCCTGATACTTTGAAAGAGATTGTCCGTTTTGTACACGAAGTGCATCCAGTTTTTGTCGTAACCCTCTCAACTTTCTTGCACACGCTATGTGGATGAAATGATGATACCATGCCAACTTTCAACCTTTTCAGAGTTCATTTGAAATGCTTTTCAATTTTAGGGTCTTATAGCTCAAAATAATTAGTAAATGCATGAAAAATAACAAATGAAGTCAGAAAGGATTGAAAAATGATGATGTGGCTTTGAATGGTGCATTTTCAGCACAAAAAGTCAGGAGTTCAAATAAGTTTTAAAAAATGAAATCCTTTTGTAACAGACGAGTTTCCGTATGAAATCCTGATACTTCGAAAGAGATTGTCCGTTTTGTGCACGAAGTGCATCCAGTTTTTGCCGTAACCCTCTCAACTTTCTTGCACATGCTATGTGGAAGAAATGATGATACCATGCCAACTTTCAACCTTTTT
>NC_057808.1:246917226-246917841 GCF_018294505.1 Triticum aestivum | reverse complement strand
AAATGAAATCCCTTTGTAACAGACTAGTTTCCGTATGAAATCCTGATACTTTGAAAAAGATTTTCTGTTTTGTACACGAAGTGCATCCAGTTTTTGCCGTAACCCTCTCAACTTTCTTGCACATGCTATGTGGATGAAATAATGATACCATGCCAACTTTCAACCTTTTCAGTGTTCATTTGAAATGCTTTTCAATTTTAGGGTCTTATAGCTAAAAATAATAAGTAAATGCATGAAAAATAACAAATGAAGTCAGAAAGGATTGAAAAATGATGATGTGGCTTTGAATGGTGCATTTTCAACACACAAAAAGTCAGGAGTTCAAATAAGTTTTAAAAAATGAAATCCTTTTGTAACAGACGAGTTTCCGTATGAAATCCTGATACTCCGAAAGAGATTGTCCGTTTTGTGCACGAAGTGCATCCAGTTTTTGCCGTAACCGTCTCAACTTTCTTGCACATGCTATGTGGAAGAAATGATGATACCATGCCAACTTTCAACCTTTTTAGAGTTCACTTGAAATTCTTTTCAATTTTAGGTCTTATAGCTCAAAATAATTAGTAAATGCATGAAAAATAACAAATGAAGTCAGAAAGGATTGAAAAATGATGATGT
>NC_057808.1:246916571-246917216 GCF_018294505.1 Triticum aestivum | reverse complement strand
CAACCTTTTCAGAGTTCATTCGAAATGCTTTTCAATTTTAGGGTCTTATAGCTCAAAATAATAAGTAAATGCATGAAAAATAACAAATGAAGTCAGAAAGGATTGAAAAATTATGATGTGGCTCTGAATGGTGCATTTTCAAAAAAAAAGTCAGGAGTTCGAATAAGTTTTAAAAAAGGAAATCCCTTTGTAACAGACGAGTTTCAGTATGAAATTCTGATACTTTGAAAGAGATTGTCCGTTTTGTACACGAAATGCATCCAGTTTTTGCCGTAACCCTCTCAACTTTCTTGCACATGCTATGTGGATGAAATGATGATACCATGCCAACTTTCAACCTTTTTAGAGTTCACTTGAAATGCTATTCAATTTTAGGTCTTATAGCTCAAAATAATTAGTAAATGCATGAAAAATAACAAATGAAGTCAGAAAGGATTGAAAAATGATGATGTGCCTTTGAATGGTGCATTTTGAACACACAAAAAGTCAGGAGTTCAAATAAGTTTTAAAAAATGAAATCCCTTTGTAACAGACGAGTTTCCGTATGAAATCCTGATACTTTGAAAGAGATTGTCCGTTTTGTACACGAAGTGCATCCAGTTTTTGCCGTAACCCTCTCAACTTTCCTGCACATGCTATGTGGAT
>NC_057808.1:246915560-246916561 GCF_018294505.1 Triticum aestivum | reverse complement strand
GGATGAAATGATGATACCATGCCAACTTTCAACCTTTTTAGAGTTCACTTGAAATGCTTTTCAATTTTAGGTCTTATAGCTCAAAATAATTAGTAAATGCATGAAAAATAACAAATGAAGTCAGACAGGATTGAAAAATGATGATGTGGCTTTGAATGGTGCATTTTGAACACACAAAAAGTCAGGAGTTCGAATAAGTTTTAAAAAATGAAATCCCTTTGTAACAGACGAGTTTCCGTATGAAATCCTGATACTTTGAAAGAGATTGTCCGTTTTGTACACGAAGTGCATCCAGTTTTTGCCGTAACCATCTCAACTTTCCTGCACATGCTATGTGGATGAAATGATGATACCATGCCAACTTTCAACCTTTTCAGAGTTCATGCGAAATGCTTTTCAATTTTAGGGTCTTATATCTCAAAATAATAAGTAAATGCATGAAAAATGACAAATGAAGTCAGAAAGGATTGAAAAATTATTATGTGGCTCTGAATGGTGCATTCTCAACAAAAAAAAGTCAGGAGTTCAAATAAGTTTTAAAAAAGGAAATCCCTTTGTAACAGACGAGTTTCCGTATGAAATCCTAATACTTTGAAAGAGATTGTCCGTTTTGTACACGAAGTGCATCCAGTTTTTGCCGTAACCCTCTCAACTTTCTTGCACATGCTATGTGGATGAAATGATGATACCATGCCAACTTTCAACCTTTTCAGAGTTCATTTGATTTGCTTTTCAATTTTAGGGTCTTATAGATCAAAATAATTAGTAAATGCATGAAAAATAGCAAATGAAGTCAGAAAGGATTGAAAAATGATGATGTGGCTTTGAATGGTGCATTTTGAACACACAAGAAGTCAGGAGTTCAAATAAGTTTTAAAAAAGGAAATCCCTTTGTAACAGACGAGTTTCCGTATGAAATCCTGATACTTTGAAAGAGATTGTCCGTTTTGTACACGAAGTGCATCCAGTTTTTGTCGTAACCCTCTCAACTTTCTTGCACA
>NC_057808.1:246913204-246915550 GCF_018294505.1 Triticum aestivum | reverse complement strand
CACAAAAAGTCAGGAGTTCAAATAAGTTTTAAAAAATGAAATCCCTTTGTAATAGTCGAGTTTCCGTATGAAATCCTGATACTTTGAAAGAGAATGTCCGTTTTGTACACGAAGTGCATCCAGTTTTTGCCGTAACCCTCTCAACTTTCTTGAACATGCTATGTGGATGAAATGGTGATACCATGCCAACTTTCAACCTTTTCAGAGTTCATTCGAAATGCTTTTCAATTTTAGGGTCTTATAGCTCAAAATAATAAGTAAATGCATGAAAAATAACAAATGAAGTCAGAAAGGATTGAAAAATTATGATGTGGCTCTGAATGGTGCATTTTCAACAAAAAAATTCAGGAGTTCAAATAAGTTTTAAAAAAGGAAATCCCTTTGTAACACACGAGTTTCCGTATGAAATTCTGATACTTTGAAAGAGATTGTCCGTTTTGTACACGAAGTGCATCCAGTTTTTGCCGTAACCCTCTCAACTTTCTTGCACATGCTATGTGGATGAAATGATGATACCATGCCAACTTTCAACCTTTTTAGAGTTCACTTGAAATGCTTTTCAATTTTAGGTCTTATAGCTCAAAATAATTAGTAAATGCATGAAAAATAACAAATGAAGTCAGACAGGATTGAAAAATGATGATGTGGCTTTGAATGGTGCATTTTGAACACACAAAAAGTCAGGAGTTCAAATAAGTTTTAAAAAATGAAATCCCTTTGTAACAGACGAGTTTCCGTATGAAATCCTGATACTTTGAAAGAGATTGTCCGTTTTGTACACGAAGTGCATCCAGTTTTTGCCGTAACCGTCTCAACTTTCCTGCACATGCTATGTGGATGAAATGATGATACCATGCCAACTTTCAACCTTTTTAGAGTTCACTTGAAATGCTTTTCAATTTTAGGTCTTATAGCTCAAAATAATTAGTAAATGCATGAAAAATAACAAATGAAGTCAGACAGGATTGAAAAATGATGATGTGGCTTTGAATGGTGCATTTTGAACACACAAAAAGTCAGGAGTTCGAATAAGTTTTAAAAAATGAAATCCCTTTGTAACAGACGAGTTTCCGTATGAAATCCTGATACTTTGAAAGAGATTGTCCGTTTTGTACACGAAGTGCATCCAGTTTTTGCCGTAACCATCTCAACTTTCCTGCACATGCTATGTGGATGAAATGATGATACCATGCCAACTTTCAACCTTTTCAGAGTTCATGCGAAATGCTTTTCAATTTTAGGGTCTTATATCTCAAAATAATAAGTAAATGCATGAAAAATGACAAATGAAGTCAGAAAGGATTGAAAAATTATTATGTGGCTCTGAATGGTGCATTCTCAACAAAAAAAAGTCAGGAGTTCAAATAAGTTTTAAAAAAGGAAATCCCTTTGTAACAGACGAGTTTCCGTATGAAATCCTAATACTTTGAAAGAGATTGTCCGTTTTGTACACGAAGTGCATCCAGTTTTTGCCGTAACCCTCTCAACTTTCTTGCACATGCTATGTGGATGAAATGATGATACCATGCCAACTTTCAACCTTTTCAGAGTTCATTTGATTTGCTTTTCAATTTTAGGGTCTTATAGATCAAAATAATTAGTAAATGCATGAAAAATAGCAAATGAAGTCAGAAAGGATTGAAAAATGATGATGTGGCTTTGAATGGTGCATTTTGAACACACAAGAAGTCAGGAGTTCAAATAAGTTTTAAAAAAGGAAATCCCTTTGTAACAGACGAGTTTCCGTATGAAATCCTGATACTTTGAAAGAGATTGTCCGTTTTGTACACGAAGTGCATCCAGTTTTTGTCGTAACCCTCTCAACTTTCTTGCACATGCTATGTGGATGAAATGATGATACCATGCCAACTTTCAACCTTTTCAGAGTTCATTTGAAGTGCTTTTCAATTTTAGGGTCTTATAGCTCAAAATAATTAGTAAATGCATGAAAAATAACAAATGAAGTCAGAAAGGATTGAAAAATGATGATGTGGCTTTGAATGGTGCATTTTGCACACAAAAAGTCAGGAGTTCAAATAAGTTTTAAAAATGAAATCCCTTTGTAACAGACGAGTTTCCGTTTGAAATCCTGATACTTTGAAAAAGATTGTCCGTTTTGTACACGAAGTGCATCCAGTTTTTGCCGTAACCCTCTCAACTTTCTTGCACATGCTATGTGGATGAAATAATGATACCATGCCAACTTTCAACCTTTTCAGAGTTCATTTGAAATGCTTTTCAATTATAGGGTCTTATAGCTCAAAATAATTAGTAAATGCATGAAAAATAACAAATGAAGTCAGAAAGGATTGAAAAATGATGATGTGGCTTTGAATGGTGCATTTT
>NC_057808.1:246912659-246913194 GCF_018294505.1 Triticum aestivum | reverse complement strand
TGGTGCATTTTCAACACACAAAAAGTCAGGAGTTCAAATAAGTTTTAAAAAACGAAACCCCTTTGTAACAGACGAGTTTCCGTATGAAATCCTGATACTTCGAAAGAGATTGTCCGTTTTGTGCACGAAGTGCATCCATTTTTGCCGTAACCCTCTCAACTTTCTTGCACATGCTATGTGGAAGAAATGATGATACCATGCCAACTTTCAACCTTTTCAGAGTTCATGCGAAATGCTTTTCAATTTTAGGGTCTTATAGCTCCAAATAATTTGTAAATGCATGAAAAATAACAAATGAAGTCAGAAAGGATTGAAAAATGATGATGTGGCTTTGAATGGTGCATTTTGCACACAAAAAGTCAGGAGTTCAAATAAGTTTTAAAAATGAAATCCCTTTGTAACAGACGAGTTTCCGTTTGAAATCCTGATACTTTGAAAAAGATTGTCCGTTTTGTACATGAAGTGCATCCAGTTTTTGCCGTAACCCTCTCAACTTTCTTGCACATGCTATGTGGATGAAATAATGATACCATGC
>NC_057808.1:246911575-246912649 GCF_018294505.1 Triticum aestivum | reverse complement strand
CTTTGAATGGTGCATTTTGAACACACAAAAAGTCAGGAGTTCAAATAAGTTTTAAAAAATGAAATCCCTTTGTAACAGACGAGTTTCCGTATGAAATCCTGATACTTTGAAAGAGATTGTCCGTTTTGTACACGAAGTGCATCCAGTTTTTGCCGTAACCCTCTCAACTTTCCTGCACATGCTATGTGGATGAAATGATGATACCATGCCAACTTTCAACCTTTTCAGAGTTCATGCGAAATGCTTTTCAATTTTAGGGTCTTATAGCTCAAAATAATAAGTAAATGCATGAAAATGACAAATGAAGTCAGAAAGGATTGAAAATTTATTATGTGGCTCTCAATGGTGCATTTTCAACAAAAAAAAGTCAGGAGTTCAAATAAGTTTTAAAAAAGGAAATCCCTTTGTAACAGAAGAGTTTCCATATGAAATCCTAATACTTTGAAAGAGATTGTCCGTTTTGTACACGAAGTGCATCCAGTTTTTGCCGTAACCTTCTCAACTTTCTTGCACATGCTATGTGGATGAAATGATGATACCATGCCAACTTTCAACCTTTTCAGAGTTCATTTGAAATGCTTTTCAATTTTAGGGTCTTATAGATCAAAATAATTAGTAAATGCATGAAAAATAGCAAATGAAGTCAGAAAGGATTGAAAAATGATGATGTGGCTTTGAATGGTGCATTTTGAACACACAAGAAGTCAGGAGTTCAAATAAGTTTTAAAAAAGGAAATCCCTTTGTAACAGACGAGTTTCCGTATGAAATCCTGATACTTTGAAAGAGATTGTCCGTTTTGTACACGAAGTGCATCCAGTTTTTGTCGTAACCCTCTCAACTTTCTTGCACACGCTATGTGGATGAAATGATGATACCATGCCAACTTTCAACCTTTTCAGAGTTCATTTGAAATGCTTTTCAATTTTAGGGTCTTATAGCTCAAAATAATTAGTAAATGCATGAAAAATAACAAATGAAGTCAGAAAGGATTGAAAAATGATGATGTGGCTTTGAATGGTGCATTTTCAGCACAAAAAGTCAGGAGTTCAAATAAGTTTTAAAAAATGAAATCC
>NC_057808.1:246909251-246909963 GCF_018294505.1 Triticum aestivum | reverse complement strand
TTTCCGTATGAAATCCTGATACTTTGAAGGAGATTGTCCGTTTTGTACACGAAGTGCATCCAGTTTTTGCCGTCACCCTCTCAACTTTCTTGCACATGCTATAGGGATGAAATGATGATACCATGCCAACTTTCAACCCTTTCAGAGTTCATTTGAAATGCTTTTCAATTTTAGGGTCTTATAGCTCAAAATAATTAGTAAATGCATGAAAAATAACAAATGAAGTCAGAAAGGATTGAAAAATGATGATGTGGCTTTGAATGGTGCATTTTGAACACAAAAAAGTCAGGAGTTCAAATAAGTTTTAAAAAATGAAATCCCTTTGTAACAGACGAGTTTCCGTATGAAATCCTGATACTTTGAAAAAGATTGTCCGTTTTGTACACGAAGTGCATCCAGTTTTTGCCGTAACCCTCTCAACTTTCTTGCACATCCTATGTGGATGAAATAATGATACCATGCCAACTTTCAACATTTTCAGAGTTCATTTGAAATGCTTTTCAATTTTAGGGTTTTATGGCTCAAAATAATAAGTAAATGCATGAAAAATAACAAATGAAGTCAGAAAGGATTGAAAAATGATGATGTGGCTTTGAATGGTGCATTTTCAACACACAAAAAGTCAGGAGTTCAAATAAGTTTTAAAAAACGAAACCCCTTTGTAACAGACGAGTTTCCGTATGAAATCCTGATACTTCGAAAGAGATTGTCC
>NC_057808.1:246907892-246909241 GCF_018294505.1 Triticum aestivum | reverse complement strand
AGATTGTCCGTTTTGTACACGAAGTGCATCCAGTTTTTGCCGTAACCCTCTCAACTTTCTTGCACATCCTATGTGGATGAAATAATGATACCATGCCAACTTTCAACATTTTCAGAGTTCATTTGAAATGCTTTTCAATTTTAGGGTTTTATAGCTCAAAATAATAAGTAAATGCATGAAAAATAACAAATGAAGTCAGAAAGGATTGAAAAATGATGATGTGGCTTTGAATGGTGCATTTTCAACACACAAAAAGTCAGGAGTTCAAATAAGTTTTAAAAAACGAAACCCCTTTGTAACAGACGAGTTTCCGTATGAAATCCTGATACTTCGAAAGAGATTGTCCCTTTTGTGCACGAAGTGCATCCAGTTTTTGCCGTAACCCTCTCAACTTTCTTGCACATGCTATGTGGAAGAAATGATGATACCATGCCAACTTTCAACCTTTTCAGAGTTCATTTGAAATGCTTTTCAATTTTAGGGTCTTATAGCTCAAAATAATTAGTAAATGCATGAAAAATAACAAATGAAGTCAGAAAGGATTGAAAAATGATGATGTGGGTTTGAATGGTGCATTTTGAACACACAAAAAGTCAGGAGTTCAAATAAGTTTAAAAAAATGAAATCCTGATACTTTGAAAGAGATTGTCCGTTTTGTACACGAAGTGCATCCAGTTTTTGCCGTAACCCTCTCAACTTTCTTGCACATCCTATGTGGATGAAATAATGATACCATGCCAACTTTCAACATTTTCAGAGTTCATTTGAAATGCTTTTCAATTTTAGGGTTTTATAGCTCAAAATAATAAGTAAATGCATGAAAAATAACAAATGAAGTCAGAAAGGATTGAAAAATGATGATGTGGCTTTGAATGGTGCATTTTCAACACACAAAAAGTCAGGAGTTCAAATAAGTTTTAAAAAATGAAATCCCTTTGTAACAGACGAGTTTCCGTATGAAATCCTGATACTTTGAAAGAGATTGTCCGTTTAGGACACGAAGTGCATCCAGTTTTTTCCGTAACCCTCTCAACTTTCTTGCACCTGCTATGTGGATGAAATGATGATACCATGCCAACTTTCAACCTTTTCAGAGTTCATTTGAAATGCTTTTCAATTTTAGGGTCTTATAGCTCAAAATAATTAGTAAATGCATGAAAAATAACAAATGAAGTCAGAAAGGATTGAAAAATGATGATGTGGCTTTGAATGGTGCATTCTGAACACACAAAAAAAGTAAGGAGTAAATAAGTTTTAAAAATGGAAATCCCTTTGTAACAGACGAGTTTCCGTATGAAATCCTGATACTTTGAAGGAGATTGTCCGTTTTGTACACGAAGTGCATCCAG
>NC_057808.1:246907514-246907820 GCF_018294505.1 Triticum aestivum | reverse complement strand
CCTTTGTAACAGACGAGTTTCCGTATGAAATCCTGATACTTTGAAAGTGATTGTCCGTTTTGTACACGAAGTGCATCCAGTTTTTGCCGTAACCCTCTCAACTTTCTTGAACATGCTATGTGGATGAAATGATGATACCATGGCAACTTTCAACCTTTTCAGAGTTCATTTGAATTGCTTTTCAATTTTAGGGTCTTATAGCTCAAAATAATTAGTAAATGCATGAAAAATACCAAATAAAGTCAGAAAGGATTGAAAAATGATGATGTGGGTTTGAATGGTGCATTTTGAACAAACAAAATGTCA
>NC_057808.1:246906887-246907488 GCF_018294505.1 Triticum aestivum | reverse complement strand
AAAAAGTAAGGAGTAAATAAGTTTTAAAAAAGGAAATCCCTTTGTAACAGACGAGTTTCCGTATGAAATCCTGATACTTTGAAGGAGATTGTCCGTTTTGTACACGAAGTGCATCCAGTTTTTGCCGTCACCCTCTCAACTTTCTTGCACATGCTATAGGGATGAAATGATGATACCATGCCAACTTTCAACCTTTTCAGAGTTCATTTGAAATGCTTTTCAATTTTAGGGTCTTATAGCTCAAAATAATTAGTAAATGCATGAAAAATAACAAATGAAGTCAGAAAGGATTGAAAAATGATGATGTCGCTTTGAATGGTGCATTTTGAACACAAAAAAGTTAGGAGTTCAAATAAGTTTTAAAAAATGAAATCCCTTTGTAACAGACGAGTTTCCGTATGAAATCCTGGTACTTTGAAAAAGATTGTCCGTTTTGTACACGAAGTGCATCCAGTTTTTGCCGTAACCCTCTCAACTTTCTTGCACATCCTATGTGGATGAAATAATGATACCATGCCAACTTTCAACATTTTCAGAGTTCATTTGAAATGCTTTTCAATTTTAGGGTCTTATAGCTCAAAATCATAAGTAAATGCATGAA
>NC_057808.1:246905849-246906877 GCF_018294505.1 Triticum aestivum | reverse complement strand
AGGAGTTCAAATAAGTTTTAAAAAATGAAATCCCTTTGTAACAGACGAGTTTCCGTATGAAATCCTGATACTTTGAAAGAGATTGTCCGTTTTGTACACGAAGTGCATCCAGTTTTTGCCTTAACCCTCTCAACTTTCTTGCACATGCTATGTGGATGAAATGATGATACCATGCCAACTTTCAACCTTTTCAGAGTTCATTTGAAATGCTTTTCAATTTTAGGGTCTTATAGCTCAAAATAATTAGTAAATACATGAAAAATCACAAATGAAGTCAGAAAGGATTGAAAAATGATGATGTGGCTTTGAATGGTGCATTTTGAACACACAAAAAGTCAGGAGTTCAAATAAGTTTTAAAAAATGAAATCCCTTTGTAACATACGAGTTTCCGTATGAAATCCTGGTACTTTGAAAGAGATTGTCCGTTTTGTACACGAAGTGCATCCAGTTTTTGCCATAACCCTCTCAACTTTCTTGCACATGCTATGTGGATGAAATGATGATACCATGCCAACTTTTAACCTTTTCAGAGTTCATTTGAAATGCTTTTCAATTTTAGGGTCTTGTAGCGCAAAATAATTAGTAAATGCATGAAAAATGACAAATGCAGTCAGAAAGGATTGAAAAATGGTGATGTGGCTTTGAATGGTGCATTTTGAAGACACAAAAAGTTAGGAGTTCAAATAAGTTTTAAAAAATGAAATCCCTTTGTAACAGACGAGTTTCCGTATGAAATCCTGATACTTTGAAAAAGATTGTCCGTTTTGTACACGAAGTGCATCTAGTTTTTGCCTTAACCCTCTCAACTTTCTTGCACATGCTATGTGGATGAAATGATGATACCATGCCAACTTTTAACCTTTTCAGAGTTCATTTGAAATGCTTTTCAATTTTAGGGTCTTGTAGCGCAAAATAATTAGTAAATGCATGAAAAATGACAAATGCAGTCAGAAAGGATTGAAAAATGGTGACGTGGCTTTGAATGGTGCATTTTGAACACACAAAAAGTCAGGAGTTCAAATAAGTT
>NC_057808.1:246900029-246905839 GCF_018294505.1 Triticum aestivum | reverse complement strand
TACTTTGAAAAAGATTGTCCGTTTTGTACACGAAGTGCATCCAGTTTTTGCCGTAACCCTCTCAACTTTCTTGCACATCCTATGTGGATGAAATAATGATACCATGCCAACTTTCAACATTTTCAGAGTTCATTTGAAATGCTTTTCAATTTTAGGGTCTTATAGCTCAAAATCATAAGTAAATGCATGAAAAATAACAAATGAAGTCAGAAAGGATTGAAAAATGATGATGTGGCTTTGAATGGTGCATTTTCAACACACAAAAAGTCAGGAGTTCAAATAAGTTTTAAAAAACGAAACCCCTTTGTAACAGACGAGTTTCCGTATGAAATCCTGATACTTCGAAAGAGATTGTCCGGTTTGTGCACGAAGTGCATCCAGTTTTTGCCGTAACCCTCTCAACTTTCTTGCACATGCTATGTGGAAGAAATGATGATACCATGCCAACTTTCAACCTTTTCAGAGTTCATTTGAAATGCTTTTCAATTTTAGGGTCTTATAGCTCAAAATAATTAGTAAATGCATGAAAAATAACAAATGAAGTCAGAAAGGATTGAAAAAGATGATGTGGGTTTGAATGGTGCATTTTGAACACACAAAAAGTCAGGAGTTCAAATAAGTTTAAAAAAAATGAAATCCCTTTGTAACAGACGAGTTTCCGTATGAAATCCTGATACTTTGAAAGAGATTGTCCGTTTAGGACACGAAGTGCATCCAGTTTTTGCCGTAACCCTCTCAACTTTCTTGCACATGCTATCTGGATGAAATGATGATACCATGCAAACTTTTAACCTTTTCAGAGTTCATTTGAAATGCTTTTCAATTTTAGGGTCTTATAGCTCAAAATAATTAGTAAATGCATGAAAAATAACAAATGAAGTCAGAAAGGATTGAAAAATGATGATGTGGCTTTGAATGGTGCATTCTGAACACACAAAAAAAGTAAGGAGTAAATAAGTTTTAAAAAAGGAAATCCCTTTGTAACAGACGAGTTTCCGTATGAAATCCAGATACTTTGAAGGAGATTGTCCGTTTTGTACACGAAGTGCATCCAGTTTTTGCCGTCACCCTCTCAACTTTCTTGCACATGCTATGTGGATGAAATGATGATACCATGCCAACTTTCAACCTTTTCGGAGTTCATTTGAAATGCTTGTCAATTTTAAGGTCTTATAGCTCAAAATAATTAGTAAATGCATGAAAAATAACAAATGAAGTCAGAAAGGATTGAAAAATGATGATGTGGCTTTGAATGGTGCATTTTGAACACACAAAAAGTCAGGAGTTCAAATAAGTTTTAAAAAATGAAATCCCATTGTAACAGACGAGTTTCCGTATGAAATCCTGATACTTTGAAAGAGATTGTCCGTTTTGTACACGAAGTGCATCCAGTTTTTGCCGTAACCCTCTCAACTTTCTTGAACATGCTATGTGGATGAAATGATGATACCATGGCAACTTTCAACCTTTTCAGAGTTCATTTGAATTGCTTTTCAATTTTAGGGTCTTATAGCTCAAAATAATTAGTAAATGCATGAAAAATAACAAATGAAGTCAGAAAGGATTGAAAAATGATGATGTGTCTTTGAATGGTGCATTTTCAACACACAAAAAGTCAGGAGTTCAAATAGGTTTTAAAAAACGAAACCCCTTTGTAACAGACGAGTTTCTGTATGAAATCCTGATACTTCGAAAGAGATTGTCCGTTTTGTGCACGAAGTGCATCCAGTTTTTGCCGTAACCCTCTCAACTTTCTTGCACATGCTATGTGGAAGAAATGATGATACCATGCCAACTTTCAACCTTTTCAGAGTTCATTTGAAATGCTTATCAATTTTAGGGTCTTATAGCTCAAAATAATTTGTAAATGCATGAAAAATAACAAATGAAGTCAGAAAGGATTGAGAAATGATGATGTGGCTTTGATTGGTGCATTTTGAACACACAAAAAGTCAGGAGTTCAAATAAGTTTTAAAAAATGAAATGCCTTTGTAACAGACGAGTTTCCGTATGAAATCCTGATACTTTGAAAGTGATTGTCCGTTTTGTACACGAAGTGCATCCAGTTTTTGCCGTAACCCTCTCAACTTTCTTGAACATGCTATGTGGATGAAATGATGATACCATGGCAACTTTCAACCTTTTCAGAGTTCATTTGAATTGCTTTTCAATTTTAGGGTCTTATAGCTCAAAATAATTAGTAAATGCATGAAAAATACCAAATAAAGTCAGAAAGGATTGAAAAATGATGATGTGGGTTTGAATGGTGCATTTTGAACAAACAAAATGTCAGGAGTTCAAATAAGTTTAAAAAAATGAAATCCCTTTGTAACAGACGAGTTTCCGTATGAAATCCTGATACTTTGAAAGAGATTGTCCGTTTAGGACACGAAGTGCATCCAGTTTTTGCCGTAACCCTCTCAACTTTCTTGCACATTCTATGTGGATGAAATGATGATACCATGCCGACTTTCAACCTTTTCAGAGTTCATTTGAAATGCTTTTCAATTTTAGGGTCTTATAGCTCAAAATAATTAGTAAATGCATGAAAAATAACAAATGAAGTCAGAAAGGATTGAAAAATGATGATGTGGCTTTGAATGGTGCATTCTGAACACACAAAAAAGTAAGGAGTAAATAAGTTTTAAAAAAGGAAATCCCTTTGTAACAGACGAGTTTCCGTATGAAATCCTGATACTTTGAAGGAGATTGTCCGTTTTGTACACGAAGTGCATCCAGTTTTTGCGGTCACCCTCTCAACTTTCTTGCACATGCTATGTGGATGAAATGATGATACCATGCCAACTTTCAACCTTTTCAGAGTTCATTTGAAATGCTTTTCAATTTTAGGGTCTTATAGCTCAAAATAATTAGTAAATGCATGAAAAATAACAAATGAAGTCAGAAAGGATTGAAAAATGATGATGTGGCTTTGAATGGTGCATTTTGAACACACAAATAGTCAGGAGTTCAAATAAGTTTTAAAAAATGAAATCACTTTGTAACAGACGAGTTTCCGTATGAAATCCTGATACTTTGAAAGAGATTGTCCGTTTTGTACACGAAGTGCATCCAGATTTTGCCGTAACCCTCTCAACTTTATTGCACATGTTATGTGGATGAAATGATGATACCATGCCAACTTTCAACCTTTTCAGAGTTCATTTGAAATGCTTTTCAATTTTAGGGTCTTATAGATAAAAATAATTAGTAAATGCATGAAAAATAACAAATGAATTGAGAAAGGATTGAAAAATGATGATATGGCTTTGAATGGTGCATTTTGAACACACAGAAAATCAGGAGTTCAAATAAGTTTTAAAAAATGAAATCCCTTTGTAACAGACGAGTTTCCGTATGAAATCCTAATACTTTGAAAGAGATTGTCCGTTTTGTGCATGAAGTGCATCCAGCTTTTGCCGTAACCCTCTCAACTTTCTTGCACGTGCTATGTGGATGAAATGATGATACCATGCCAACTTTCAACCCTTTCAGAGTTCATTTGAAATGCTTTTCAAGTTTAGGGTCTTATAAATCAAAATAATAAGTAAATGCATGAAAAATAACAAATGAAGTCAGAAAGGATTGAAAAATGATGATGCGGCTTTGAATGGTGTATTTTCAACACACAAAAAGTCAGGAGTTCATATAAGTTTAAAAAAACGAAATCCCTTTGTAACAGACGAGTTTCCGTATGAAATCCTGATACTTCGAAAGAGATTGTCCGTTTTGTACACGAAGTGCATCCAGTTTTTGCCATAACCCTCTCAACTTTCTTGCACATGCTATGTGGAAGCAATGATGATACCATGCCAACTTTCAACCTTTTCAGAGTTCATTTGAAGTGCTTTTCAATTTTAGGGTCTTATAGCTCAAAATAATTAGTAAATGCATGCAAATAACAAATGAAGTCAGAAAGGATTGAAAAATGATGATGTGGCTTTGAATGGTGAATTTTGAACACACAAAAAGTCAGGAGATCAAATAAGTAAAAAAAAAAAAGAAATCCCTTTGTAACAGACGAGTTTCCGTATGAAATCCCGATACTTTGAAAGAGATTGTCCGTTTTGTACACGAAGTGCATCCTGTTTTTGCTGTAACCCTCTCAACTTTCTTGCACATGCTATGTGGATGAAATGATGATACCATGCCAACTTTCAACCTTTTCAGAGTTTATTTGAAATGCTTTTCAATTTATGGTCTTATAGCTCAAAGTAATAAGTAAATGCATGAAAAATAACAAATGAAGTCAGAAAGGATTGAAAAATGATGATGTGGGTTTCAATGGTGCATTTTCAACACACAAAAAGTCAGGAGTTCAAGTAAGAGTTAAGAAATGAAATCCCTTTGTAACAGACGAGTTTCCGTATGAAATCCTGATACTTTGAAAGAGATTGTCCGTTTTGTACACGAAGTGCATCCAGTTTTTGCCGTAACCCTCTCAACTTTCTTGCAAATGCTATGTGGATGAAATGATGATACCATGCCAACTTTCAACCTTTTCAGAGATCATTTGAAATGATTTTCAATTTGAGGGTCTTATAGCTCAAAATAATAAGTAAATGCATGAAAAATAACAAATGAAGTCAGAAAGGATTGAAAAATGATGATGTTTCTTTGAATGGTGGATTTTCAACACACAAAAAGTCAGGAGTTCAAATAAGTTTTAAAAAATGAAATCCCTTTGTAACAGACGAGTTTCCGTATGAAATCCTGATACTTTGAAAGAGATTGTCCGTTTTGTACACGAAGTGCATCCAGTTTTTGCCGTAACCCTCTCAACTTTCTTGCACATGCTATGTGGATGAAATGATGATACCATGCCAACTTTCAACCTTTTCAGAGTTCATTTGAAATGCTTTTCAATTTTAGGGTCTTATAGCTCAAAATAATTAGTAAATGCATGAAAAATAACAAATGAAGTCAGAAAGGATTGAAAAATGATGATGTGGCTTTGAATGGCGCATTTTGAACACACAAAAAGTTAGGAGTTCAAATTAGTTTTAAAAACTGAAATCCCTTTGTAACAGACGATTTTCCGTATGTAATCCTGATACTTTGAAAGAGATTGTCCGTTTTGTACAAGAAGTGCATCCAGTTTTAGCCGTAACCCTCTCAACTTTCTTGCACATGCCATGTGGAGGAAATGATGATACCATGCCAACTTTCAACCTTTTCAGAGTTCATTTGAAATGCTTTTATAAACTCTAATAGCAAAAGGAATCAACTAAAAAGCTTTTATAAACCTCTAGTATTTTTTAAACTAAAATTATATAAAATTTATGCAACTAAAATTATCAAAGTATTTTCTGTTCAAAATTTGAAAAGCAGAAAGAATTATCATAAAAAAATTGGGTAGAAACTTTAGTAGCAAAATAATTTTCGTAAAGAATTAAAATTTAAACTATTCAAATTTGGAAACTAATGTAGTAACAGAATGTTTATAATTATTCTGAGCTAAAAGCAAAAAGAATAAAAAAGTAAAGCAAAAATAAAAAGGAAATAAATAATTCAAAAAACGAAAAAATGCTGGAAAAAAAATTGCCGCCTAATGGGCCACACGGCCTGCATACGACTAGAAACCCATCTGGAAATGGGCCAGGATGCAGGTCCGTAGGCCCAATAGGCCCAACATGGCAGTAAAAATGGTAGGCATGTAATGCCTGCATATTAGAGGGGATCTCAGCACGTGAGCTGCAACGCAGCTTATAAACAGGTGCTAAGCTTTCTCAGCTAGCGAGGTGGGACTAAACTTCCCACGGCACCGCGCCATCACAGGGCCTTTAGTCCCGGTTGGTGGCTTCAACCGG
>NC_057808.1:246824674-246898533 GCF_018294505.1 Triticum aestivum | reverse complement strand
AACTACTTTATTTTATTTATTTATAGTAAGTGCTTAGTAGTTGAACTAGTTGATTAATTAATAAAACTACTTTATTAAATTTTACTATATATAGAAGTAGTTTATTTTTAGTAAGAACTACTTTATTTTATTTATTTATAGTAAGTGCTTAGTAGTTGAACTAGTTGATTTAATAAAACTACTTTATTTTACTATATATGGAAGTAGTTTATTTTTAGCAAGAAAATTAATAGAACTAGTTTATTTTTTTAGTTCAAGTAATTAATCCCGCATCGACGTCGACGATGCCTATCCCGCATCCTCGTCGTCGACTCGGCGGAGGAGGCCGGCTTGATCAGAGGGGCCATGTCCGGGACTGGGCTCCGCCGGGCTGGTTTTGGGAGGTGCTACCTTCCGATGGGCATAGGTTGGTGAGGAGCCAGCCCGTCATTGACCCGATCCTTGTTTGGTGGCGGTCGCGTGGGCCAGTGACGGTGCCGAGGCTTCCGGACACCGCGGAGGTGGTACGTCACCGTGTCAGGGAGGAGGACCAGCACGTCCGTCGCTACATGGTTGCGTTGGAGGGCAGGTTCGACAATACCTGGTAGGTTCTTTAGGGATCTCACTGGAGCTATGATCCTGTGATGGTTCCGTCCCTTTGGGTGTCCACCGCCCGCGCCGATACCCGTTGGGCGCTACTGTTCCAGCTGTACTAGCGATGCTATATGTATGATAGTATTCGAGGTGTATTAGTGATAATATTCGACGATGTACGGACGCATGGAGATGATGTAGTTTTGCTTATAATTGAATGCATCCTAATTTGAATACTACTTTATTTTGTGATTTGATTTTGCTTATTGAATGCTCAAAGTGGAAAACTAATCCTACTTTGAATGCTAAAATTGGAGAGCACTATGCAAGGTGTATGCATATGATTAGTTGATAGCTTATAGGGTTTTTGTTTTCGCAGAAATCTAGGAGCCCCTGGCCCCTCCATCATCCCCGTCGTCGTCCCCGTCACCGCCCCCTCCGACATCGAGGTGGGACTAGCCAAATCCTCTTTTAGAAAGATAATTAAACGATATTTCGGGTTGACTGTAAGTCTGTCGAGTCTCCACCATATATGAGAGGACGAAGAATCCCGACTGTTGTCGTGGGGGTAGCTTCTCCTTCATTCCCGTGTGCTAGACAATTTGGTGTAATGCACTCGAGAACGAAAGGAGGAGCTACCATCACCGACGGTCGCAAATGTCAGAGAGGAATCAGTGAGGGAGAGTTCCACCATATATATATGAGAGGACGAAGAATCCCGACTATTGTCGTGGGGGTCGCTTCTCCTTTGTTCCCGTGTGCTAGACATTTTGGTGTAATGCACTCGGGGAAAAATGGAGGAGCGACCATCACCAACGGTCGAATCTATACACCACGTGAGCTGAGAGTTTTCAAGAAAAGACTCGACAAACCGATAGTCAACCCGTGATGAATAATAATGATCTAACTTAGGTTTTTTAGTACATATATTTAATTGTAGACGTTTCATATTTGAATTATGAACATAGGAAATGTCGTACTCAGACGACGAACGTCTCCCGGGGGAGTGCGACTGGTGCCACGACGACCGAGGTCAGTGTGACAGGCCTCACCTGGACGAAGATCGGCGCTTCAGTATTAAGCTAGAGGAGACCTTCGATGTTGAAACGGTACGCAACGACGACAAGTGTTATTTTTTCGTAATTAAGCACGACTTCAACTATTTCAACGTGTACTTTTCATCTTTTACAATTTGGCTAGCTTATCCCATGCCATGCAAGACGCTACGTTTTGGAGAGGATGGGTTTTGAAGACCATGGAAGTATGGAAACAAAGAAAATTCACCTAAGGACCCATCATGATATAGATTTTGAAGTAAATCTGTATAATTCTGAGAGCGTAACCCATTTTGGTTGCAAAAATTGGGAAGCATTTTGCAAGATGTATGGTTTTGATGAGGGTATGCTTGTCACCATGGATCTTGGTGATCCTGACATCGAGCAAGACAATATGGACATTTGGGTCCTTGTTGATACGCCTCCAATTCTACCGCTATGTGAGTTTCTCAAACATAGTTATTAGCTAATTTATATTGTTCATTTCAAAATAGTTGAAAGCTTATTTTCATTGACAGCTTATTTTGATTGTTCAAACACTGTGCGGAACATGGTAGACAGAACCTACTACACCGATGGCTCTGAGTTAACTTATAAGGAGAAAACTCATCTGGTCGGATATGTACTGATCTTGAGAATTACAATATCTATTGTAAAACTCCTCCACATTATGGTCAATATGTGCCACTAGTGCACGTGTTGAACTACGGTAACTACTATGGAGATACCCTGGTAAGATTTCTTACTATTACGACATCCGTGCATCTTTTGCATACTTCTAAAACTAGTACATCATTGCTAACTATGAAGTTATTACTATGGTTTTCAACAGATAATCCCAGAGGATTGTGTGCCTCATTTGATGTATCAGAATGGTAGGCTTGATGTTTTGAACATACAACCAGGTCATCCTACGAATCTCAACTGTCCATACCGGATTTCTAAAAGAAGTGGAGACATGCAAATCAAAGAATGGAAAAAATGTATGGACAGTCGCAAGGAGGTTCTTGGAAGCAAAAGGAAGCGAAGCGCAAGAATTGGAGACAGGATGATCTCCATTCTCCATAATGGAGAGTCAGGGTCTATATTGTTTTATGCTATTTTACCTTAAAGAGGGTATTTCAGTCCTACCTAATACCGATGATCATGTGCTAAGAACAGTTAAGTAGGGTTGGTTCGATGACTATGAGGATGATGATCGTATGACTTGTTATTAATAACGAGTAGAAGTTGTATGATGATGATTAGTAGGACTTGTTATTATATATGATGATGCATGATGCGCGCATGAAGAGTTATTATATATCAGTGGGTGAAATGAACATGGATTGGATTGAAGTGAAGGCAACATGCATGTGGTGCATGTCGAAAGTAGTACAATCCAAACTTGATCAAGTTAGGATTAGTATTACTTTCGACATGCACCACATGTTGCCTTCACTTCAATCTAAGCCATGTTTAGGCATAGCAGTACGTAGCGTTGGTAAACCAAGCACGGAGATATAAGAGAGGACACTTCTCTCTAATAGCTACCTAATAACAACCTAAATTAACCCCCAAAACCCCTAAATCAGCCCCTTTCAAAAAAAACCCTCAGCTCCAGCCAGATGCTGACGCGTGGATGCCTAGTGGTCCCGGTTGGTGTCACCAACCGGGACCAAAGGCTCCCCGGCCTGGGCTGGCCGCAGCGGCCACGTGGAGGCCCATCTGTCCCGGTTCGTATAAGAACCGGGACTAAAGGGTTAGGGCATTAGTAACGACCCTTTAGTCCCGGTTCAAAAACCGGGACAAAAGGCCCTTACCAACCAGGACAATAGGCCCTTTTTCTACTAGTGATTTGTATTATGAGTTTATGTGATTTGATGACTGAAGTTTGTTCAGAGTCCCAGATGAGATCACGGACGTGACGAGGAGTCTCGAAATGGTCGAGACATAAAGATTCATATATTAGAAGGTTACATTCGGACACCGGAAGTGTTCCGGGTAGTTTCGGATAAAACCGGAGTGCCGGAGGGGTTACCGTAACCCCCCGGGGAAGTAATGGGCCTTAGTGAGCCTTAGGGGAGAGAGAGGGCAGCAGCCAAGAGGTGGCGCCCCCCCAAGGGGAGTCCGAATAGGACTAGGGGAGGGGGGCGCGGCCCCTCTTTCCCTCTCCCTCTCCCTCTCCTTTCTTCTTCTCCTACATGGACTAGGAAAGGGGGGGGGCGTTTCCTACTTGGAGTAGGATTCCCCCCCTTGGGCGTGCCCCTTAGGGCTGGCCGGCCTCCTCCTCCCCTCCTTTATATATGTGGAGGGGGCACCCCATAGACACAAGTTGATCTTTAGCCGTGTGCGGTGCCCCCCTCCATAGTTTTCCACCTCGGTCATATTGTCGTAGTGCTTACATCATCACCGTCACCACGCCCTCGTGCTGACGAAACTCTCCCTGGGCCTCAACTGGATCAAGAGTTCGAGGGACGTCACCGAGCTAAACGTGTGCAGATCGCGGAGGTGTCGTGCGTTCGGTACTTGGATCGGTTGGATCGCGAAGACGTTTGACTACATCAACCGCGTTAGTAAGCGCTTCCGCTTTCGGTCTACGAGGGTACGTGGACACACTCTCCCCGCTCATTGCTATGCTTCTCCTAGATTGATCTTATGTGATCGTAGGCAATTTTTCTGAAATACTACGTCCCCCAACAGTGGTATCCGAGCCAGGTCTATGCGTAGATGTTATATGCACGAGTAGAACACAAAGAGTTGTGGGCGATAATAGTCATACTGCTTACCAGCATGTTATACTTTGATTCGGCGGTATTGTTGGATGAAGCGGCCTAGACCGACATTACATGACCGCGTTCATGAGACTGGTTCTACCGCCATGCTTTGCACACAGGTGGCTAGTGGGTGTCTGTTTCTCCAACTTTAGTTGAATCGAGTGTGACTACGCCCGGTCCTTGTTGAAGGTTAAAACAACACACTTGACGAAAAATCGTTGTGGTTTTGATGCGTAGGTAAGAACGGTTCTTGCTAAGCCCGTAGCAGCCACGTAAAACTTGCAACAACAAAGTAGAGGACGTCTAACTTGTTTTTGCAGGGCTTGCTGTGATGTGATATGGTCAAGACGTGATGATATATAAATTGTTGTATGATATGATTATGTTTTGTAACAGTTATCGCCAACTGGTAGGAGCCATATGGTTGTCGCTTTATTGTATGAAATGCAATCGCCATGTAATTGCTTTAATTTATCACTAAGCGGTAGCGATAGTCGTAGTAGCAATAGTTGGCAAGACGACAACGATGCTTCGATGGAGATCAAGGTGTCAAGCCGGTGACGATGGTCATCATGACGGTGCTTTGGAGATGGAGATCAAAGGCACAAGATGATGATGGCCATATCATATCACTTATATTGATTGCATGTGATGTTTATCCTTTATGCATCTTATTTCACTTAGTACGACGGTAGCATTATAAGATGATCTCTCACTAAATTTCAAGGTACAAGTGTTCTCCCTGAGTATGCACCATTGCGACAGTTCATCATGCCGAGAAACCACGTGATGATCGGGTGTGATAAGCTCTACGTTCACATACGACGGGTGCAAGCCAGTTTTGCACATGCAGAATACTCGGGTTAAGCTTGACGAGCCTAGCATATGCAGATATGGCCTCGGAACACTGAGACCGAAAGGTCGAGCGTGAATCATATAGTAGATATGATCAACATAGTGATGTTCACCATTGAAAGCTACTCCATCTCACGTGATGATCGGACATGGTTTAGTTGATATGGATCACGTGATCACTTAGATGATTAGAGGGATGTCTATCTAAGTGGGAGTTCTTAAGTAATGTGATTAATTGAACTTTAATTTATCATGAACTTGGTACCTGATAGTATTTTGCATGTCTAGGTTGTTGTAGATAAATGGCCCGTGCTACTGTTCCGTTGAATTTTAATGCGTTCCTAGAGAAAGCTAAGTTGAAATATGATGGTAGCAACTACACGGGCTGGGTCCATAACTTCAGGATTATCCTCATTGCTGCACAGAAGAATTACGTCCTGGAAGCACCGCTAGGTGCAAGACCCACTGCAGGAGCAACGCCGGACGTTATGAACGCCTGGCAGAGCAAAGCTGATGACTACTCAATAGTTCAGTGTGCCATGCTTTACGGCTTAGAACCGGGACTTCAACGACGTTTTGAATGTCATGGAGCATATGAGATGTTCCAGGAGTTGAAGTTAATATTTCAAGCAAATGCGCGGACTGAGAGATATGAAGTCTCCAATAAGTTCTACAACTGCAAAATGGAGGAGAATAGTTCTGTCAGTGAACATATACTCAAAATGTCTGGGTACCACGATCACTTGACTCAGCTGGGAGTTAATCTTCCGGTTGATAGTGTCATTGACAGAGTTCTTCAATCACTGCCACCAAGCTACAAAAGCTTCGTGATGAACTATAATATGCAAGGGATGGATAAGACAATTCCCGAGCTCTTCGCGATTGTAACGCCCACGATGTGGCTATATCTCCCACGTGTGGAGGCACGACTTAGAGGCATAACCGCATTGTGGTTTTGTCGCAAGAAGGGTCATCTTCACACAATCCCATGTAATGAACAAGAATGGGATAACGAGAGTTGGCTTACAATCGCCACTTCACACAATACATAAATTAATTCATACATCATCCAAAATCCACACATAGACCGACTACGGTCAAATCCAAATGAAAATAAGATAACCCCATATGCTAGATCCCCGATCGTCCCAACTGGGCTCCACTACTGATCATCAGGAAAAGAAACATAGTAACGACCACATTCCTCATCGACCTCCCACTTGAGCTCGGTTGCGTCATCTGCACTGGTATCATCGGCACCTGCAACTGTTTTGGTAGAATCTGTGAGTCATGAGGAATCAGCAATATCACACCCGCGAGATCAAGACTATTTAAGCTTAAAGGAAAGGATGGTGTAATGAGGTGGAGCTGCAGCAGGCACTAAGCATATATGGTGGCTAACATACGCAAATAAGAGCGAGAAGAGAAGCAACGCAATGGTCGCGAAACTAGAAATGATCAAGAAGTGATCCTGAAACTACTTACGTTCATGCATAACTCAAACCGTGTTCACTTCCCGGACTCCGCCGAGAAGAGACCATCACGGCTACACACACACAGTTGATGTATTTTAATAAAGTCGAGTGACAAGTTCTCTACAATCGGACATTAACAAATTCCCATCTGCCTCATAACCGCGGGCACGGCTTTCGAAAGATAATGCCCTGCAGGGGTGTCCCAACTTAGCCCATTATAAGCTCTCACGGTCAACGAAGGATAAACCTTCTCCCGGGAAGACCCGATCAGTCTCGGAATCCCGGTTTACAAGACATTTCGACAATGGTAAAACAAGACCAGCAAAGCCGCCCGAATGTGCCGACAAATCCCGATAGGAGCTGCACATATCTCGTTCTCAGGGCACACCGGATGAGCCAGACGTCGGGTTGGCATAGAGCCTAGTTGCCCAGGGGGCGCCGGACATCGCTTGGTTTGGGCCAACGCTCGAAGGAGCACTGGTCCGGGGGTTTAAATAAAGATGACCCTCGGGCTCGCGAAAACCCAAGGGAAAAGGCTTAGGTGGCAAATGGTAAAACCAAGGTTGGGCCTTGCTGGAGGAGTTTTATTCAAGGCGAACTGTCAAGGGGGCCCCATAAATCACCCAACCGCGTAAGGAACGCAAACTCAAGGAATATAATACCGGTATGACGGAAACTAGGGCGGCAAGAGTGGAACAAAACACCAGGCATAAGGCCGAGCCTTCCACCCTTTTCCAAATATATAGATGCATTAATTAAATAAGAGATATTGTGATATTCCAAAATATCCATGTTCCAACATGGAACCAACTTCAACTTCACCTGCAACTAGCAACGCTATAAGAAGGGCTGAGCAAAAGCGGTAACTTAGCCAAACAACGGTTTGCTAGGAAAGGATGGTTAGAGGCTTGACAGGACAATATGGGAGGCATGATATAGCAAGTGGTAGGTAGCACAGCATAGCAATAGAACGAACAACTAACAAAGCAAAGATAGAAGTGATTTCGAGGGTATGGTCATCTTGCCTGCAAGGTTCTCAGAGTTGTCGAAAGCTTGATCCTCGTAAGCGTACTCAACAGGTTCCTCATTCACGAACTCGTCTCCCGGCTTTACCCACAGCAAGAATACAAGTAATGGAACCACAATCAATCACGGAAATGCACAAGCAACATGATGCAATAGATGCATGATATGCGAGATATGATATGCGATGCGTATGCGTGCTCCGGAAGAAAAAGGATGAACAAGGCAGTAACTTGGAAAACCAAGTATGCCACTGGAAAGATGAGATGATTTTGATCGAAATCGATATAAGGATCACCGGAAACGGATGCACGGTTTGCAAATGGCAAGCAAAACAAGAATGACACGGTTCTGCGATTAACAGCATGATAGCACTTAGAATACATCAAGTAACTGTGCTACAGCACCCCAACATAGCAAAAAAGCATATGAAAGTAATCTACAGGAGATGCTTGACAAAAGATGAATACTGAGCTACGGCTAGATCACAACATAACAGGTTCAAACAAGCATGGCAAAAGTGCAAAAGATATCAGCTTCACAGACTTGGTGAAATTACTGGACATGGCAGAAATAGCATCAGGTAGCAATGTTCAGAGCAAGCAAAACACATGCTACAGGAACGTAACATAGAAAAACAAGGCATGGCATGAATGTACTAAATGCATAGAACAAAAGTCCCTTATTGACTATGAGCCAAAGAGAATCAGAAGATATGATGGCACCCATGTAAACATAGCAAGTTTCGTTAACAGGTTTCAGACTTAGCAGAAAACAGAGCATGGCATTAACAGCATTATGAAGGCATCTTTGTGGGCTTGATTCACTCATGAAAAAGCAATTCATGACAAAACAAGCATACCTACAGCAATATGACATGTTTATCAAGCTATCCATGGCAAGATCAAGTTCATAGCATGTATGGATCAACTACAACAACCTTGGAAAAATTGAATATCATGTTGACATTCTGCCAGAAATATTTTATAGCAAAAGTAGAGCAAGATTACGATATGCTATCGCACTCCATAATTGCAAACAGGGGCATGGATGGATAGAGCACAACTATATCTACAAAACATCCTTACTGAACATGCCCAAAAGAAGCATGGATCTCTCTGTAGCCACATGGATACATGGCAACAAAATAACAGCAGTCACAGACTGCAAAATTCTAAGTCCCTGAAAACAGAAACATCACGAAGCCTAGTTTGCATGCTTGTGATAGTCACCACATAGATCACAAAAATATGTGTCATACACCTCTGTAAATATGGAATGGTATAGATCAAAACACCTGTAGAGCTCATGCTCATAAGATGCACACATCAATTGCAACAAAAATAACAAATCACCAAGTTCTGATAAGTAACAACAGAAAACATCACATAGCACTCTTGCACCAGAGATTTGGGCAACAAGATAAACTCAAACGAGCATGGCACAATGGAACAAAATGAAGATCATCTCGTGATGAACATTTAGACATATTACGCGAACGAAACGGAGCAGTATGCACGGAGTTATGGTGCGTCAAACTATGCAACATAATACACTATTCTCAGGACGGAGAAATCGAGGGGAGGGGAGAAAGTCAACCTCTCGATCCAGATCGAGATCTGGCCGGATCGAGGCTCGCCGGAGTCGGGGCGCACGGCGGCCGGAGCGGAGAGGAGGGAGAGGCGCCGCGGGTCGGAGGAGAGGTTGGGGAAGGAGGAGGAGGCCGGGCGCGCGGCGGCGAAGTCCGCGAGGGCGGCGACGCGGCCGGGAGACGGCGAGCGGCGGGCGGCGCCGGCGTCGGAGCGCGGCGGGGCGCGGGAGGCGCGGGGCTCGGGCGAAGCCAGGCGGCAGGGTCGGCGCACGGGCCGGGAGGGCCGGCCTCGGGCCTGGGCGGGCCGCGGCACGGGGACGGCGACGACGCCCACATGGCAGGCGGCGATTGGGCGAGGGTGGCGGCAGGATTCGTCCGGCGCCGGGCGGACGTTTCCGGCGCGCGGAGGGAGCGGTGGCTAGGGTTTGGGCGCAAATTTCGGAGGGGGAGGTGCTTATATAGGCATAGGGAGCTAGGAGAGTCCAAATGGAGTGCGGTTTTCGCCCACACGATCGTGATCGAACGACCGAGAGCATGGAGGGGACTTAGAGGGGTTATTGGACTGTTTGGAGGGGGGTTTGCTGCAACACACAAAAGGCCTTTGCGGTTACCCGGTTAACTGTAGGAGCATCAAACGACCTCCAAATGGAACGAAACTTGACAGGTGGTCTACCGGTGGTATACCAAGGCCAGTTGAAAAACCTCGGTCCATTCCGAGAATGTTTAAGACCCGCTCACGAAAAGAAACAAGAGGGATGCGCCGGTGCATGTGGGAGTGTCGGATTGCAAAACGGACAACGGGGAAAATGCTCGGATGCATGAGACGAACACGTATGCAAATGAGATGCACATGATGACATGATATGGGATGCATGACATGAAAAAAATGCAAAACGAAAGACAAAACCCGACCATGGAGGGAATATCATAACACATAGCCGAAAATGGCAAGAGTTGGAGTTACAAATATGGGAAGTTACATCTGGGGTGTTACAACACTCCACCACTACGAGAGGATCTCGTCCCGAGATCTAGGACTAAAAGAACTCCGGATATTCGGAACGGAGGTGGTCCTCGCGTTCCCAGGTGGCTTCTCGGTCGGAATGGTGCGACCACTTCACTTTCAGGAATTTGATTGACTTGTTGCGAGTCTTGCGCTCAGTTTCTTCAAGAATAGCAACGGGGTGCTCATGATAAGACAGATCTTCTTGGAGATCAATCTCTTCAAAGTTGATGGTGCGCTCAGGAGTCTTGAAGCACTTGCGAAGCTGTGACACGTGGAACACATCGTGCACGTTCGCGAAGTTGGAGGGAAGCTCAAGTTGATAGGCGAGGTCGCCTCTTTTGCCAATGATCTTGAAAGGACCCACGTATCTAGGGGCAAGCTTCCCTTTGATACCGAAGCGACGAGTGCCTTTCATTGGAGAGACGCAGAGGTAGACATGGTCTCCGATCTCGAAAGCCACATCACGGTGCTTGCTATCATAGTAACTCTTCTGGTGCGATTGTGCGGCTTTGAGATTTTCACGGATGACTTTACACATTTCTTCAGCCTCTGTGATTAAGTCATTGCCAAGAAGTTGGCGTTCACCCGTCTCTGACCAATTGAGAGGAGTACGGCACTTTCTGCCATAGAGAATCTCGAATGGGGCCTTGCCCGAACTCGCTTGGAAGCTGTTGTTGTAGGAGAACTCTGCATATGGAAGACAATCTTCCCATTTCATGCCAAAGGAAATGACACAAGCCATGAGCATATCTTCAAGGACTTGATTGACTCGCTCGACTTGGCCACTAGTTCGAGGATGGAAAGCTGTGCTGAAGCGAATGTTGGTGCCCATGGCCTTCTGGAAGGAGTCCCAGAACTTAGAAGTGAAGATGCTTCCACGATCTGAAGAAATCAATTGTGGAATGCCGTGCAAGGAGACAATCCTGGAGGTGTATAGCTCTGCCAACTGAGCTGCTGTGATGGATTCTTTGATTGGAAGGAAATGAGCCACTTTAGTAAGCTTGTCAATGACAACGAAGATAGCATCATTTCCGCGCTTGGACTTGGGAAATCCAGTCATGAAGTCCATTTTGATATGATCAAACTTCCATTCTGGGATAGCAAGAGGTTGGAGGAGGCCAGCTGGTCGTTGGTGTTCTGCTTTCACCCTTCGACAAACATCACATTCGTTCACGAATTGAGCAATTTCTCGCATCATTCGAGTCCACCAATACGACTGCTTGAGGTCATGGTACATCTTCGTACTTCCAGGATGAATGGAAAGAAGAGAATTGTGCGCCTCGTTCATAATGAATTTCCTTAGATCACCTTTAGGAACCACAATCCGGTCCTCGAAGAATAAAGTGTCTCTGTCATCAATGCGATAGCACTTGTATTTGGAAAGACCCTTGTTGATACCACGTTTCACCTTCTTCACCATGGCATCCAGGAGTTGTGCCTCACGAATTTGATCTTCCAAAGTAGGAGAGACTATGAGGTTGGCAAGAAAGCCTTGAGGAACAACTTGGAGATTCAGCTTGCGGAAAGCTTCACAAAGATCCGGTTGGAATGGCTTTAGAATTAAGCTGTTGCAATAAGCCTTCCTGCTCAAAGCATCTGCAATGACATTGGCTTTGCCTGGAGTATACTCAATACTCGGATTGTACTCTTGAATCATCTCGACCCATCGAGTTTGCCTGAGGTTGAGGTTGGGCTGAGTGAAGATGTACTTGAGACTCTTGTGATCGGTGAATATGTCCACTTTTCTTCCCAACAAGAGATGTCTCCACGTTATTAATGCATGGACAACTGCCGCCAACTCAAGATCGTGAGTGCGGTAGTTCTTTTCGTTGGGCTTAAACTGACGAGAGGTATAGGCCACAACTTTCTTCTCTTGCATTAACACAGCACCGAGACCTTGAAGAGAAGCATCACAGAAAACTTCGAATGGCTTGGATTCGTCAGGAGGAGTTAAGACAGGAGCTGTGACGAGTTTCTCTTTGAGAGTGTTGAAAGCAACGTCACACTCAGGAGTCCAGACATACTTCACATGCTTCTGGAGGAGGTTGGAAAGAGGCTTTGCAATCTTAGAGAAATTCTCAACGAATCTTCGGCAATAGCTTGCAAGACCAAGAAAACTGCGAAGCTGCTTGACATTCTAAGGAGATTCCCAATTCACAATTGCGGACACCTTCTCGGGATTAACAGCGATGCCCTTGGCAGAGATGATATGACCAAGGTAAAGAACTTTATCAAGCTAAAACTCACATTTGGAAAACTTCGCATAGAATTGATACTCTCTGAGCTTGTCGAGCACCAATCGCAAATGTTTGGCATGATCCTTCTTATTCTTGGAGAAGACCAAGATATCATCAAGATACACCAGGACGAATTCATTGGTATAGGGATTGAAGATGAAATTCATCATCTGAGAGAATGTTGGAGGAGCATTGACAAGACCGAAAGACATGACAGTATATTCATAAGAACCAAAGCTTGTTTTGAATGTTGTCTTGGGAATATCTTCTTCACGAATGTGAATCTGATGATAACCCATTCGAAGGTCAAGCTTGGAGAATACTTTAGCACCTTTGAGTTGCTCGAATAGCTCATTGATGTTGGGAAGTGGATACTTGTTCTTGATTGTCTTCTTGTTCAATGGACGGTAGTCGACACAAAGTCGGTCCGTGCCATCCTTCTTCTGGACAAAAAGAACACCACAACCCCATGGAGATGAACTCGGTCTGATCAGACCCAGACGCTCTTGTTCATCGAGTTGTTTCTTCAATTCCTTCAGCTCCTTGGGTCCAAGCTTATAAGGACGCTTGCAAACGGGTTCAGTGCCGGGCTCAAGATCGATAACGAACTCAACTGGTCGGTGAGGAGGCATACCAGGAAGCTCTTCTGGAAAGACATCTTGGTACTCACAAATGACTGGAATTTGAGAAATAGCATCCAACTCGCCCTTCTCATTGAGAGAAAATAACCGAATGGTTTCATCACGAGCGGCATAGATGATAACATCCTCAGAAGAGTGTGTCAATTGAATTTCCCTGGCAGCACAATCAAGTTGAGCCTTGTGCTTAGAAAGCCAATCCATCCAGAGAATTAGATCAATATCCGAGTCACCAAGAACAATTGGAGAAGACAGAAATTTATAGTTGCCCATCTTGATGGAAACATCCGGAACCAGGGAGCTTGCGTTCATGAATTTACCCGGAGAGACAACTGATAACGGTCTAGGCAAATCTTGAAAAACCAACTCATGCTTTGATGCAAAAGGTCTAGAGATGAAAGAAAGCGATGCACCAGTATCAAAAAGAACTTTTACAGGAATATCATTAACTGAGAGATTACCCATTATCACATCAGTAGATTCCTCTTCTTGAGCTGCATTCATCATGTTCACCTTTGCAGACTTGGAATTATGCTTGACCACTGCATTGCTGGAAGATCTCACAGGAGGAGGAGGCGGAAGACGCCTTTGGTTGAAGCATTTGTTAGCATAGTGACCTTTCTGCTGACACTTGTTTCAACTCACCTCTGAGAGTGGACGATGGTAAGGAGCATTCGACTTTGGAGCTTGATTCTGAGACTTGTTCTGATAGCCAGGGTTGGATGAGTGGGAAGATCCATGGCCACCTTTGTTTTTCTGCTGGAAAGGCTGACGAAACGGAGGAGGAGGAGGCAACCAGAACTTCTGTTGCTTAGCAGCCACTAGTGAGGAAGAAGAAGAGTGAACTGCGTCCCTGACTCTTTTCTTAGAAGCCTCACACTTGAGCTGAGCAGCCTCTTGCTTCAATGCCATATTGTAGAAATCATCATACTTGGTCGGCTCAAAAAGCACGAGAGGTAATTGCAGATCTTCTCTGAGGCCACCTCTCAATTGATAGATCATACTATTTTCATCAGGAATGTCTTGCTTAGCGAAGCGAGCGAGTTTCTGAAACTGAGTATTGTATTGATACACGAACATGCTGCCTTGCTTGAGATTGCGGAACTCCTCACGCTTGCTCTCAACAACACTTTGTGGAATGTGGTGAGCTTTGAAGTCTCGGCGGAAATCATCCCAAGTAATCACACGACCTCCTCTGGAATCTTTGTATTGTTGATACCACTCGGCAGCTTGATCTTTGAGTTGAAAAGAAGCGAACTTGACAAAGTCCTCAGGCCTGACATTGCTACATTCAAACTGCTTGTTGATGTCCACGAGCCAATCGTCGGCGTCTGTGGCCTCGGCACAGTAGCTGAAAGACTTCGGCTGATTTGCGAGGAACTGGTTGAGGGTAGCAAAATGAGGCTGATTGTTGCCTTGGCCTTGATTTCCTTGATTGCCTTGCCCTTGGGTGCGTTCTTGCAAGAGTTGCAAAATCATCTGAGCATTGGCGTTGGTGGCTGCCATGATAGCTTGCCATGCCTCCGGAGGCGGAGGTGGTGGCGGAGGGTTCGCCTGACTCCCTTCATTGCGTTTCGGATTCTGACGCGTTGGCGGAGCCATCCTGAAGAGGGTGACATCCGTTAGCATCTTGATTGACAAATAGACAAGTTGAATCAACGGATAGAAATTGCAACATATAGTCTTCACAATAAACATTCGAACGAGGATGAACGAATGAATTCCATAGTAAATCATCACACTTCCATTAAGGTGAGAAGCCACTTGATAAAAGGATTGATGAATAAATAAAAAGGTACGAGTGGAACAAATAAGTGGTAAGGATTACCCAATCACAAACCAAATATCTGCGGGAAGAAATGCTAAGAGCTACTTGAATCCCACCTATAAACTCCCGAAACATTCTGGTTATGCAATCTGGTGTTGGGGATACAGGGGACACAAAATATATCACCCAAACTAGCAATCCCTAGATCCAGCTGTATCCATCCGTCAACACATAACCAAGAAACCTTCGGAAATCGTGTACCTCAACCTTCGAAAAGCATCCGTTATACGAGTTATGGCAATACTCCCGAACTCCCGCCCCAGTACTGGGTGGCGTCGAGGTGATCTCACCAACAACTGCATAAAAGAGATTTTCGATGTCGGCGAAACTCAGGTATTCCAGAACTGCAACGATAAAATTGTGACGACAACACCTCGGAGCTCAACTCCCCGGGACACTGCCACAACCCCTAAATGTCAGGAGGCACCAAGAACAATGTTCTCGTCACAAAACCATCGGAACGATTCCAAGATACCCGCGTGATCCTAATTTTTTTTAGTGAAATTTGAGGAGAGAAGAGTCAAAACTTCTACGTCAGGAGGCCTCACCAGAGCGACGAAGGGACTGAGGAGTAAAAAGAATCCTACTCTCCGATATATATAATCCTAAGACTCAAAACATTTTTGTTCTAGACTCAACAATGCCAGCGATTCGATCAAGCAGGGGGCTCCTAAGTCAGGGATGGCTCTGATTACCAACTTGTAACGCCCACGATGCGGCTATATCTCCCACGTGTCGAGGCACGACTTAGAGGCATAACCGCATTGTGGTTTTGTCGCAAGAAGGGTCATCTTCACACAATCCCATGTAATGAACAAGAATGGGATAACGAGAGTTGGCTTACAATTGCCACTTCACACAATACATAAAATAATTCATACATCATCCAAAATCCACACATAGACCGACTATGGTCAAATCCAAATGAAAATAAGATAACCCCAAATTCTAGATCCCCGATCGTCCCAACTGGGCTCCACTACTGATCATCAGGAAAAGAAACATAGTAATAGCCACTGTCGGGGATATACCCCGTGGTATGACCCGGCTGGACTTGGCGACTCACCAGAGACCTGGCTGGAGCTTGGCGACTCACTGGCGATCCGCCCGAACATGGCGGTTCACAGGGTAATCTGCCTGGACATTGTGACTCACTGGAGACCCCGCGGGCGGATCAGACGGACGACAAGGCCCAAGGCCCAGCAGGCTGGCTTATACTCTGGTGGGCCGGCTTAAGATGAAAGGCGTGAGGACTATTTCCTTTATAAGGAAGCAAGACCCGGACTTGTATTCAACTTGTAAAGAAAGATAGACTAGTCCTAATCCTACTAGGACTCCATATGTAACCCGCCCCTCTAACTTATATAAGGAGGGGCAGGGCACCCCAAGAGGAACAAGTAACAAGAAACAATCTCTAGGGCTAGACACCGAGAGCCGGTTCCCGGCGACTCTCCCGTGATCATAATGAGACCTAGCCTCAAACAGCATGTAGGGTTGTTACCGGATGATGTTTCCCGGGGCCCGAAGCTGTCTAAATCCTTGTCTTGTGTTGCGTCTCTCGATTCCGCTCAACCCCTCTCAAGCTACCACATAGATGCGTTGGCCTCGCGACTAAGTCCTGACACTAAGGACATATGCCGTGACAATTCCACGACAGTTGGCGCCCACCGTGGGGCTGCGCACGGTGGTGTTGAGTTCTTGGAGGGATTTCTTTCAGGGATCTAGAAGCTCGCGATTGACCAGGAAAAGAAGAACCAGCATTGGAAAAAGTATGATTGAAGAAAGTAGGGTTTGCTGTTGAGCCGCCGCCTACAACCGCGGCAAGAAGATTACTGTCAATGGTTATGTGCGTCGGCGTCAGGCAAGGATCCAGTCTACATCGAAAACAAAATCAGGTTAAAAGAAAACTTGGTCAAAGCAGATATGATCAGGAAACAGAGCCGGTCACGGCTCGGATTCTTTTGACCCCAGCGGCCTCGTTTCGAAGTGCCTGTCCCCGCCGCCTCGCGTGCGCTTCCGCAGCTTCCGAGTCATCGCCGTCTTATACACCGCAACCCGCCGCTGCTATTTTCCGGCTCTGCTGCGGACCTTGTTGACACGCCGCCGCGCCTACAGTGTTTTCTTCTGCTGAGCCGTCCAAATCGACCTTGCTGATCCGCCCACCGTAAGCCACATTGGCTGTTGAATGGAATTTATCCTCAGGTGATATTTTTCCTGATAAAAATTGTTCGTGCGGATTAATTCTATCAAGAATTTTTGTGCTTTTAATTTGTACATGTTTATGCGCAGTTTAATCTATAAGCGTGAGGCCGCTTCACCGTCCGCACTTCGCCGGTGTACCCGGTGGACGCACGTGCCGGTTTACGACGATAAACCACGGTCGTGTCCGCTCGGACGTTGATGCCGAATGATCATGCACAACCTGTGGTCCGATCTACATCAACTCACTTGGACCACGCCCGCGGTTGACTCGCTGTTCGCACGGTTTACCGTGCCCGCAGCCGACTCGTCCGTCCGCGCCGCCTTACAACGCCATGGACAATTTGCCCGTCCGCCCTCGCGGCCGGCTCACACGTCTGCGCCGACTTACGATGGGACGGACAACTTACCCGTCCACCCCCGCGGCCGACTCTCCTATTCACGCGGCTTATCGCACCCGCGATTGGCTTGCCCGTCCGCGCTGGCTTGCAATGCCGCGGCCGGCTCGCCCGAGGACAATTGTTCACTACATCAACATACGGCTGACTCACCTGTCCGCGCCGGTTTACAACGCCGTGGCCGGTTCTCTCGACCGCACCGGTTTACAGTGCTACGGTTGACTCACCTGTGATTAACTTTATGGCGGATTACTTCCGGCCTAGACACATCAGGTGTTATTTCTCCTATGCATTTTCTTAGTATACTTTAATTACTATGAGCACAACTACTCTGCTCTACGGTATTTTCATATGCAGGAGAATTATTTATTACAAAGTGGTGTTATGCCATGGAGGCACGTTCGGCGGTACCGCGCGGCTTCACGGACTGGCGTGTCATGATCCGGATTACGTCAACGCGCCGGCCGACTCGCCCGTCCGCTCTGCATTGCAGCACCACAAACGACTCGCCCGCCCGCCCTCGCGACCGGTTCACGCGTCTGCATCGGCTTACCACGAGGAGAACAATTTGCTCGTCCACACCGATTTACAACGCCGCGGTCGATTCATCTGTCTGCTCCTGCGGCCGATTCACCCCCCGTAGCCGACTCGCCCGTCCACACCGGATTACAGTGCCGTGGCCGGCTCATCTATTACCCGGGCGAATCAGGTGATATTCATCCAAGTTTGTTCTTAATACATAGTATTTTTGTCAAAGAGCAGTTTATCTTTGCCTTGGTCTGTATTATTGTTGATGCAGGACATTTGTTCACTATGTCAAAACAAACATGGTTGACTCGCTCGCGCCGGTTTACAGCGCCGCAGCCGGTTCATCTGTTTGAGCTGCCTCTGATGCGGCGGTCGTCTTTTCCATCCGTCTATTGCGGCCTGGTCTACATCGACACACCAGGACTGCATCTGTCTGCATGAGCGGATTATTGAATATGAGCAAGTCACTACTTGGGAAGCCCGGTTTTCTTTCAACAGCTTGGAGGAAAATTGTCATGTGTTATCAGCCGCCGTCGGCACTGGATGGCTCAATGGGCATGCACACAAGTCGCCGCCACTACAGTTTGGTTAACTTCAAAACATCCAGTTGGAAGGAACCATTGGCCGAGTTGCTGACACGGCTCATACGGGATCATTTATAACTCGCCACAGTCACCTCAACCTTCTGTGGATTCACATCGCGCTACAAACATCAATGATATACACCTTATGCTATGGTCAATATGGAGAATCTCAAAGCCAACTCCTCGAGTCGCCTTGAGACTCGGGGGCTACAATGATGTGACTCGGCAGCATTGGTCGGTTTCAATGCATTCAAGAACTCCGGGTCATTGGAGGGAAAAATAATTCGGTCCTGGAGGCCACTGCCCTATTGGTGAAAAGTTTAAAGGCCGTCAGGAAATTTCCGGCTTAAAAAGAAGAATTCCGGTTTAGATCCGGCTCAAGAGACTTGACATCTCCCACAAAGCACTGAAGCTCTTAATATCTGGTTTAAAATCCGGTTCAAATGAAATTTATCTGCCGCAAAGCTTTGAAGCTCTCAAATCCGGTTCAAAATCCGGTTCAAGGTAAATTGGTCTATCACCAAGCTTTGAAACTCTCAATATCCGGTTTAAGAATTTCCGGTTCAAAAAGAATTTATCTCTCGCAAAGTTCGAGTTCTCAGGAAAAATTAAAGGGACCAAAGAGAGTCTGTTACAAAGCACAACTCAAACATAGGTACCCTGCTTTAATGACCATTGGGAGCTGATCGTATTCGAATTTAGCTTAACCCTTTTGGTGTGACCCTGATCGTATTCGAATCAGAGTCGTTAAATATTCTCATGATCACTAGGGGGCTTCCTATTCAAACATAGGTTGTATTCGAACCAAAGAGAACATAGCTGTCGGTACCCTCTTGAACGGCACACTGCCGAGCTCACTAGGGGGCTTCTTGATCGTATTCGAATCATAGCTCAACCCCTTTTGGGAACCGACATGGATCGTATTCGAATCAGCGTCGTTAAACAATTCTCAAGGTCATTTGGGGGCTTCCTATTCAAACATAGGTCGTATTCGAACCAAAGAGAACATAGCTGTCGGTACCCTCTTGATCGGCAACACCAAAGCCACTGGGGGCTATATGATCGTATTCGAATCTTAGCTTAACCCCTTTGGGACGGTTTTCTGATCGTATTCGAATCAGAAGCCTCAAAATTTTTGAAGTCTCTTTTTGCAAACAATTTTTGGATTTTATTTGAAGCTCTTTTTCATATCTAAAGTGTATATGAGTGGTTGCTATTTAACCCGGCTTGATTTTCGATGATAAATCGCCAGCTCATGACAATCATCATCTATGTGGAAGCATTGGCTTCTAAGGATTGGGTTATCATCCTTACTGCACAGGACATGTAAACCGGCAGTACAAATTCAATATCACAGTGGTTATATGTGAGATATTATGACCCGCCCTGCGGTAAACCGCCAAGGGATCTTGTGATCTACTTGTGTGCAGGATAAGACTACATTTGGGTGGTTACTCGCCCTGGCTTTTGACGTTAAGTCGCCAGGGCATATGTTGTTTAAACTCTGTGCAGGATTTACAGAGCTATGACTTACATAAATGATTAAGTTCAAGCCCATCATCAAAGATTGAAATTGGTGTTTCAAAAGGGTTATCAATTCTTGATTTTCTCAAAGGCTATAAGCCGCCGGGTTATAAAAATTCCGGCTTACAATGGAGGCGTATTAAATCGCCATAGGCCAAGAGCCGCCGGGTATTTATACTTCGGATTTACTTATCAACAGATGAGGTATTCAAAGTCGCTTTGGCGCAATGGCTATTATTTTATCAGTGGATATGACTTATTCTACAATGGAAGGAATAGTCCCGAGTCAATGCAGGCTTACGACCCGGCACTTGGGGGCTACATTATTCAAATTGGTATTACATCAAATATGCAAGTCCCATGTCACTACCAGCATGTACAATGGTACTTGGGGGCTAATGTAAAGACATTTTTTGCTCAACTTATTGAAGACCCGACTCATCACATTATAATGAGCCGGCCCTTGGGGGCTACCAATTGCTCCTGTCGAAAATTCAAGGTACACAAGCCTTAATCTATTATATTGAAAGATCTACTACTCAGTTGGTAGAGTACAAAGCTCTTAACCTTGTGGACGTGGGTTCAAGCCCCATGGTGGAGATTACATCATATGCTGTTATTATCAATGAATCATATCCAAAGTCCCAGCTCGGTAATACCTTATTGACCCGGCCCTTGGGGGCTACACGTTGCTGGTCAAGTTTACATGATCATATTTACAAAGTCCCTGCTCATTATTGCATAATGACCTGGCCCTTGGGGGCTACACTAGTTCATGTTTTTATGAGCATAAGGCAATTACAAGTCCCAGGTTGCTGCAAGCATGACAACCCGGCACTTGGGGGCTACATATATGGAATATTCAGTTTATGACTAATGATTAAGATGAATAACCCGGATTTCTTCAAGGTTGCATCACTAATATTGAAGCAAGTCTTAAGTTATCACTATGTTCTCCTCTTAAGACTTGGGGGCTACAGATGATATGCATATAAGGGAGACAAAAAAATCTTCAAATTCTCAGTTTGGAGCAGACCAGATTGACCCGGTGTTTGCAACAAGCATGACCCGGTGTCACCAATAATAATGACCCGACGTCGGCAACAGTTATGACCCGGTGTTATCAATATTTACAAGACGGTAATTTTGGCAATTATAACTAGCTAGCCTCTACATCTTTAAACTGGTGGATCACCAGATGAATGTTGAGTCTAAGATGTTTATTAAGCCAGAGTTTTGGAAACCGACTCAAATGGATTATTTCGTATAATATTTCTTTACAAGAGCCAATGTCAGCAAATGGATTATGAAGCTGGCCTATTGACCCGGATATTTCAGGAGAAAATGTCAAGGACTTAAGGATGATCAGGTGCCGGCTTACAAGAATATTTAACCCGGAGCACAACCTGTCAATTTTGTTCTTGTGTTTATGTTGCAGGATCAGTTTAACATGGATAAATCCAAATTAAACTAGGGGCTAATGTCGGGGATATACCCCGCGGTATGACCCGGCCGGACTTGGCGACTCACTGGCGATCCGCCCGAACATGGCGGTTCACAGGGTAATCTGCCTGGACATTGTGACTCACTGGAGACCCCGCGGGCGGATCAGACAGACGACAAGGCCCAAGGCCCAGCAGGCTGGCTTATACTCTGGTGGGCCGGCTTAAGATGAAAGGCGTGAGGATTATTTCCTTTATAAGGAAGCAAGACCCGGACTTGTATTCAACTTGTAAAGAAAGATAGACTAGTCCTAATCCTACTAGGACTCCATATGTAACCCGCCCCTCTAACTTATATAAGGAGGGGCAGGGCACCCCAAGAGGAACAAGTAACAAGAAACAATCTCTAGGGCTAGACACCGAGAGCCGGTTCCCGGCGACTCTCCCGTGATCATAATGAGACCTAGCCTCAAACAACTTGTAGGGTTGTTACCGGATGATGTTTCCCGGGGCCCGAAGCTGTCTAAATCCTTGTCTTGTGTTGCGTCTCTCGATTCCGCTCAACCCCTCTCAAGCTACCACATAGATGCGTTGGCCTCGCGACTAAGTCCTGACACTAAGGACATCTGCCGTGACAATTCCACGACAGCCACGTTCCTCATTGAACTCCCACTTGAGCTCGGTTGCGTCATCTGCACTGGTATCGTCGGCACCTGCAACTGTTTCGGTAGAATCTGTGAGTCACGAGGACTCAGCAATCTCACACCCGCGAGATCAAGACTATTTAAGCTTAAAGGAAAGGATGGTGTAATGAGGTGGAGCTGCAGCAGGCACTAAGCATATATGGTGGCTAACATACGCAAATGAGAGCGAGAAGAGAAGCAACGCAATGGTCGCGAAACTAGAAATGATCAAGAAGTGATCCTGAAACTACTTACGTTCATGCATAACTCAAACCGTGTTCACTTCCCGGACTCCGCCGAGAAGAGACCATCACGGCTACACACACACAGTTGATGTATTTTCATAAAGTCGAGTGACAAGTTCTCTACAATCGGACATTAACAAATTCCCATCTGCCTCATAACCACGGGCACCGCTTCGAAAGATAATACCCTGCAGGGGTGTCCCAACTTAGCCCATTATAAGCTCTCACGGTCAACGAAGGATAAACCTTCTCCCGGGAAGACCCGATCAGTCTCGGAATCCCGGTTTACAAGACATTTCGACAATGGTAAAACAAGACCAGCAAAGCCGCCCGAATGTGCCGACAAATCCTGATAGGAGCTGCACATATCTCGTTCTTAGGGCACACCGGATGAGCCAGACGTCGGGTTGGCATAAACCCGGGTTGCCCAGGGGGCGCCGGACATCGCTCGGTTTGGGCCAGCGCTCGAAGGAGCACTGGTCCGGGGGTTTAAATAAAGATGACCCTCGGGCTTGCAGAAACCCAAGGGAAAAGGCTTAGGTGGCAAATGGTAAAACCAAGGTTGGGCCTTACTGGAGGAGTTTTATTCAAGGCGAACTGTCAAGGGGGTCCCATAAATCACCCAACCGCGTAAGGAACGCAAACTCAAGGAACATAATACCGGTATGACGGAAACTAGGGCGGCAAGAGTGGAACAAAACACCAGGCATAAGGCCGAGCCTTCCACCCTTTTCCAAATATATAGATGCATTAATTAAATAAGAGATATTGTGATATTCCAAAATATCCATGTTCCAACATGGAACCAACTTCAACTTCACCTGCAACTAGCAACGCTATAAGAAGGGCTGAGCAAAAGCGGTAACTTAGCCAAACAACGGTTTGCTAGGAAAGGATGGTTAGAGGCTTGACAGGGCAATATGGGAGGCATGATATAGCAAGTGGTAGGTAGCACAACATAGCAATAGAACAAACAACTAACAAAGCAAAGATAGAAGTGATTTCGAGGGTATGGTCATCTTGCCTGCAAGGTTCTCAGAGTTGTCGAAAGCTTGATCCTCATAAGCGTACTCAACAGGTTCCTCATTCACGAACTCGTCTCCCGGCTCTACCCACAGCAAGAATACAAGCAATGGAACCACAATCAATCATGGAAATGCACAAGCAACATGATGCAATAGATGCATGATATGCGAGATATGATATGCGATGCGTATGCGTGCTCCGGAAGAAAAAGGATGAACAAGGCAGTAACTTGGAAAACGCCACTGGAAAGATGAGATGATTTCGATCGAAATCGATATAAGGATCACCGGAAACGGATGCACGGTTTGCAAATGGCAAGCAAAACAAGAATGACACGGTTCTGCGATTAACAGCATGATAGCACTTAGAATACATCAAGTAACTGTGCTACAGCACCCCAACATAGCAAAAAAGCATACGAAAGTAATCTACAGGAGATTCTTGACAAAAGGTGTACACTGAGATATGGCTATATCACACCATAACAGGTTCAAACAAGCATGGCAAAAGTGCAAAAGATATCAGCTTCACAGACTTGGTGAAATTACTGGACATGGCAGAAATAGCATCAGGTAGCAATGTTCAGAGCAAGCAAAACACATGCTACAGGAACGTAACATAGAAAAACAAGGCATGGCATGAATTTACTAAATGCATAGAACAAACGTGCCTTACTGACCATGAGCCAAAAAGGATCAGAAGATATGATGGCACCCATGTAAACATAGCAAGTTTCGTCAACAGGTTTCAGACTTAGCAGAAAACAGAGCATGGCATTAACAGCATTATGAAGGCATCTTTGTGAGCTTGATTCACTCATGACAAAGCAATTCATGACAAAACAAGCATACCTACAGCAAGATGTCATGTTTATCAAACTATCCATGGCAAGAGCAAGTTCATAGCATGAATGGGTCAACTACAACAACCTTGGAAAAATTGAATATCATGTTGACATTCTGCCAGAAATATTTTATAGCACAAGTAGAGCAAGATTAAGACATGTTATGGCACTCCATAATTGCAAACAGGGCATGGATGGATAGAGCACAACTATATCTACAAAATATCCTTACTGAACATGCCCAAAAGAAGCATGGATCTCTCTGTATCCACATGGATACATGGCAACAAAATAACAGCAGTCACAGACTTAGCAAAATTCTAAGTCCCTGAAAATAGAAACATCACGAAGCCTAGTTTGCATGCTTGTGATAGTCACCACATAGATCACAAAAATACATGGCATACACCTTTGTAAATATGGAATGGCATAGATCAAAACACATGTAGAGCTCATGCTCATAAGATGCACACATCAATTGCAACAAAAATAACAAATCACCAAGTTCTGATAAGTAACAACAGAAAACATCACATAGCACTCTTGCACCAGAGATTTGGGCAACAAGATGAACTCAAACGAGTATGGCACAATGGAACAAAATGAAGAGCATCTCGTGATGAACATTTAGACATATTACACGCACGAAACGGAGTAGTATGCACGGAGTTATGGTGCGTCAAAGTATGCAACATAATACACTATTCTCAAAACTTGGAGAAATCGAGGGGAGGGGAGAAAGTCAACCTCTCGATCCAGATCGAGAACTGGCCGGATCGAGGCTCGCCGGAGTCAGGGCGCACGGCGGCCGGAGCGGAGAGGAGGGAGAGGCGCCGCGGGTCGGAGGAGAGGTCGGGGAAGGAGGAGGAGGCCGGGCGCGCGGCGGCGAAGTCCGCGGGGGCGGCGACGCGGCCGGGAGACGGCGAGCGGCGGGCGGCGGCGGATGGCGGCCCCAGGCGGCGCCGGCGTCGGAGCGCGGCGGGGGCGGGAGGCGCGGGGCTCGGGCGAAGCCAGGCGGCGGGGTCGGCGTGTGTCGGGGATATACCCCGCGGTATGACCCGGCATTACTTGGCGACTCACCAGAGACCTGGCTAGAGCTTGGTGACTCACTGGTGATCCGCCCGAACATGGCGATTCACAGGTAACCCGCCTGGACATTGTGACTCACTGGAGACCCGGCGGGCGGATCAGACGGATGACAAGGCCCAAGGCCCAGCAGGCTGGCTTATACTCTGGTGGGCCGGCTTAAGGAGAAAGGGATGACGAATATTTCCTTTACGAGGGAGCAAGACCTGGACTTGTATTCAACTTGTAAGAAAAGATAGACTAGTCCTAGTCCTACTAGGACTCCGCATGTAACCCGCCCCTCTAACTTATACAAGGAGGGGCAGGGCACCCGAAAGAGGGACAAGGAACAACAAACAATATCTAGGGCTAGACACCGAGAGCCGGTTCCCGGCGACTCTCCCGTGATCATAATGAGACCTAGCCTCAAACAGCATGTAGGGTTGTTACCGGATGATGTTTCCCGGGGCCCGAAGCTGTCTAAATCCTTGTTTTGTGTTGCGTCTCTTGATTCCGCTCAACCCCTCTCAAGCTACCACATAGATGTGTTGGCCTCGCGACTAAGTCCTCATACTAGGACATCTGCCGTGACAATTCCACGACAGTTGGCGCCCACCGTGGGGCCTGCGCACGGTGGTGTTGAGTTCTTGGAGGGATCTTCCGCAGGGATCGAGAAGCTCGCAACTGGCCGGCTGAAGAAGAGCCCGCACAAAAATATCTATATCAACTTCAAGTTCCTCGGTCCAGATCGGAAAAAAGTTTCAACGACAGCGCGCACGGCAAACGAGGGTTGATCTATGCTCCGCTATGGCCGTTACTTGGATCCGTCTGCGCAAGGTGACAACCAGTCAGAAAAAACATATACAAGATTGCGATCATGACATATTAGGGCTACATCGCGAGCGCCGCCGGATGTGACTCGGCGGACCATCAAATCCGAAACAAAATCAGTCTCTGTTATTGTGCTGTTCTACGTCGCGCCCGCCGAGACCGTCTGGAGTTTCGACGAGAAGTAATCCATGATCTGCTAATCGGCCACCCTGGCATAAATACGCAGTGTCACGAACACACCAGATGTGCTCCTGCTCCTCTACTCCCATCAAACCGTAGCTGGCAGATCAAGCCCCGAGGTAGCAACCAATAATTTTCCTATGTGAACTAGCGCACCGCCTCAAGTGCTAATGATGTGCATCGGCTCAGGTGCTAGTACGTACCTAAATCAAATCCAAAGGTACTTCCAAAAAGTACTACAATAGCACATGATGAAGGCACTCTACTTGAGTATTACTCCGTACAACTGCTACAAAAGTGACTTATACGGCGGGTGCGGGGTGTACGCTAGCAATATTCTGCACCGGCATTCGCCCATGTTGTGCTGCTGAATGTATATGTGAGCAAATCACCGCCCCCCGCTTCATCAACACACGGTACTGACTCGTCGTTCGTGCCCGCGGCCGGCTCACCCGTGTCCGTGACGTTTTTCCAACACCGCTGCCGACTCACCCGTCCGCACCGGTTTACAACGCCGCGGCCAACTCGTCCATCCAATATATATATATATATATATATATATATATATATATATATATATATATATATATATATATATATATCAGGTGCTATCCTTTCTATGTATTTATCAGCACATATTAAATCATTTGAGAAACAATTACTTTGGCCTGTAATATTTTTATGCAGGACGGCTATTAAAAGAAAAAGGGGTGGTATTACACCGCGGAGGCATGTTCGGTTGTGCCGCGCAGCTTCACGGACACCAGTATCACGGTCCGGTTTACATCAACGCGCCGGCCGACTCGCCCGTCCGCACCACCTTACAACGCCACGGACGACTCGCCCGTCCGCCCTCGCCACCGGTTCATGCGTCCGTGCCGGGTTTGCAACGCGGAGGACAACTTGCTCGTCCGCACCGGCTTACAACGCCGCGGCCGGCTCATCTGTCTGCTCCCGCGGCCGACTCGGCCGTGATTGGTTTCAGTTTCACCATGATGATCATCAACTCCGCGGTGGATAATTTCTGGCCTGACATATCAGGTGAAATCAATCCAGTAAATTTTTATATATTATATATTGTTTTCTTTAAAAAGTGCAATTACTCTGGCTTGCGAGGTTTTTGATACAGGACAATTGTTCACTACATCAACAGAACGTGGTTGACTCGCCCATCCGCGCGGCTTACCGTGCCGGCGATCGATTCGCCCGTCCGGACCGGCTTACAACACCACGGCCGGCTCATCTGTCTGTGCCGCCTCTGATGCAATGGTCGTTTTTACCATCCGTCTCTCGCGGGTTGGTCTATATAAACACACTGGGCCGCACCTGTATGCATGAGTTGTTTATTGAATATGAGCGAGTCACTGCTTGGGAAGCCCGGTTTTCTTCCAACAAATTGGAGGCGAATTATCATGTATTATCAGCCGCCGTCTGCACTCGATGGTTCAATGGGCAGGCGCACAAGCCGCCGCCACTACAGTTTGGTTAACTTCAAAACATCCCGTTGGAAGGAACCATTGGCCGACTTGCTGACACGGCTCATACGGGATCATTTATAACCCGCCGCAGTCACTTCAACCTTCTGTGGATTCACATCGCGCTATCAACAACAATGATATACACCTTATGCTATGGTCAATATGGAGAATCTCAAAGCCAACTCCTCGAGTCGTCTTGAGACTCGGGGGCTACAATGATATGACTCGGCAGCATTGGTCGGTTTCAATGCACTCAAGAACTCCGGGTCATTGGAGGGAAAAATAATCCGGTCCCGGAGGCTACCGCCATATTGGTGAAAAGTTTAAAGGCCGTCAGAAAATTTACGGCTTAAAAAGAAGGATTCCGGTTTAGATCCGGCTCAAGAGACTTGACATCTCCCACAAAGCACTGAAGCTCTTAAATATCCGGTTTAAAATCCGGTTCAAGGGAAATTTATCTGCCACAAAGTTTTGAAGCTCTCAAATCCGGTTCAAGGTAAATTTGTCTATCACAAAGCTTTGAAACTCTCAATATCCGGTTTTTCCGGTTCAAAAAGAATTTATCTCTCGCAAAGTTTGAGTTCTCAGGAAAAATTAAAGGGACCAAAAAGAGTCTTTACAAAGCACAACCCAAACATAGGTACCCTGCTTTAATGACCATTGGGAGCTGATCGTATTCGAATTTAGCTTAACCCTTTTGGTGTGACCCTGATCGTATTCGAATCAGAGTCGTTAAATATTCTCATGATCACTAGGGGGCTTCCTATTCAAACATAGGTTGTATTCGAACCAAAGAGAACATAGCTGTCGGTACCCTCTTGAACGGCACACTGCCGAGCTCACTAGGGGGCTTCTTGATCGTATTCGAATCATAGCTCAACCCCTTTTGGGAACCGACATGGATCGTATTCGAATCAGCGTCGTTAAACAATTCTCAAGGTCATTTGGGGGCTTCCTGTTCAAACATAGGTCGTATTCGAACCAAAGAGAACATAGCTGTCGGTACCCTCTTGATCGGCAAAGCCAAAGCCACTGGGGGCTATATGGTCGTATTCGAATCTTAGCTTAACCCCTTTGGGACGGTTTTCTGATCGTATTCGAATCAGAAGCCTCAAAAATTTTGAACAATTTTTGGATTTTATTTGAAGCTCTTTTTCATATCTAAAGTGTATATGAGTGGTTGCTATTTAACCCGGCTTGATTTTTCGATGATAAATCGCCAGCTTATGACAATCATCATCTATGTGGAAGCATTGGCTTCTAAGGATTGGGTTATCACCCTTACTGCACAGGTCACATAAACCGGCAGTGAAAATTCAATATCACAGGTATAATATTATTATTATAGTTATGTTTCAAAGTTATGATTCATAACACGCTTATCTGTGACTCCTTGTTACACATCAATGGTTATATGTGAGATATTATGACCCGCCCTGCGGTAAACCGCCAAGGGATCTTGTGATCTAATTATGTGCAGGATAAGACTACATTTGGATGGTTACCCGCCCTGGTTCTTGACGTTAAGTCGCCAGGGCATATGTTGTTTAAACTCTGCAGGATTTACAGAGTATGACTTACATAAATGATTAAATTCAAGCCCATCATCAAAGATTGAAATTGGTGTCTCAAAAGGGTTATCAATTCTTGATTTTCTCAAAGGCTATAAGCCGCCGGGTTGTACAAATTCTGGCTTACAATGGAGGCGTATTAAATCGCCATCGGCCAAGAGCCGCCGGGTATTTAAACTCCGGATTGACTTATCAATAGATGAGGTATTCAAAGTTGCTTTGGCGCAATAGCTATTATTTTATCAATGGATATGATTTATTCTACAACGGAAAGAATAGTCCCGAGTCACTGCAGGCTTACGACCCGGCACTTGGGGGCTACATTATTCAAATTGAGATCACATCAAATATGCAAGTCCCATGTTACTGCCAGCATGCACCATGGAACTTGGGGGCTAATGCAAAGTCATTTTTTGCTCATCTTATTGAAGACCCGACTCATCACATTATAATGAGCCGGCCCTTGGGGGCTACCAATTGCTCCTGTCAACAATTCAAGGTACACAAGCATTAATCCATTATATTGAACGATCCACTATTCAGTTGGTAGAGTACAAAGCTCTTAACCTTGTGGACGTGGGTTCAAGCCCCATGGTGGAGATTATATTATATGATGTTATTATCAAAGTCCCAGCTCAGTATTATCTTACTAAGCCGGCCCTTGGGGCTACACGTTGTTGTTCAAGTTTACATGGTTATATCTACAAAGTCCCTACTCATTATTGCATAATGACCCGGCCCTGGGGGCTACACTGGTTGAAGTTTTCATGAGCATAAGGCAATTACAAGTCCCAGGTTGCTGCAAGCATGACAACCCGGCACTTGGGGGCTACAGGTGATATGCATATAAGGGAGAAAAAATCTTCAAATTCTCAGTTTGGAGCAGACCGGATTGACCCGGTGTTTGCAACAATCATGACCCGGTGTCACCAATAATAATGACCCGGCGTCGGCAATAGTTATGACCCGGTGTTATCAATATTTACAAGCCAGTAATTTTGGCAATTATAACTAGCCAGTCTCTACATCTTTAAACTGGCAGATCACCAGATGAATCTTGAGTCTAAGATGTTTATTAAGCCGGAGTTTTGGAAACCGACTCAAATGGATTATTTCGTATAATATTTCTTTATAAGAGCCAATGTCAGCAAATGGATTATGAAGCTGGCCTATTGACCCGGATATTCCAGGAGAAAATGTCAAGGACTTAAAGATGATCAGGTGGCGGCTTACAAGAATATTTAACCCAGAGCACAACCTGTCAAATTTGTTCTTGAGTTATTTTGCAGGATCAGTTCAACATGGATAAATCCAAATTAAACTGGGGGCTAATGTCGGGGATATACCCCGCGGTATGACCCGGCATTACTTGGCGACTCACCAGAGACCTGGCTAGAACTTGGTGACTCACTGGTGATCCGCCCGAACATGGCGATTCACAGGTAACCCGCCTGGACATTGTGACTCACTGGAGACCCGGCGGGTGGATCAGACGGACGACAAGGCCCAAGGCCCAGCAGGCTGGCTTATACTCTGGTGGGCCGGCTTAAGGAGAAAGGGATGACGAATATTTCCTTTACGAGGGAGCAAGACCCGGACTTGTATTCAACTTGTAAGAAAAGATAGACTAGTCCTAGTCCTACTAGGACTCCGCATGTAACCCGCCCCTCTTGTTGGAAATATGCCCTAGAGGCAATAATAAATGGTTATTATTATATTTCATTGTTCATGGTAATTGTCTATTATTCATGCTATAATTGTATTGTCCGGAAATCGTAATACATGTGTGAATACATAGACCACAACGTGTCCCTAGTAAGCCTCTAGTTGACTAGCTCGTTGATCAAAAGATAGTCAAGGTTTCCTGACTATGGACATTGGATGTCATTGATAACGGGATCACATCATTAGGAGAATGATGTGATGGACAAGACCCAATCCTAAGCATAGCATAAAAGATCGTGTAGTTTCGTTAGCTAGAGCTTTTCCAATGTCAAAAATCTTTTCCTTAGACCATGAGATCGTGCAACTCCCGGATACTGTAGGAGTGCTTTGGGTGTGCCAAACGTCACAACGTAACTGGGTGACTATAAAGGTGCACTACGGGTATCTTCGAAAGTGTCTGTTGGGTTGGCACGGATCGAGACTGGGATTTGTCACTCCGTGTGACGGAGAGGTATCTCTGGGCCCACTCGGTAATGCATCATCATAATGAGCTCAATGTGACTAAGGCGTTAGTCACGGGATCATGCATTGCGGTACGAGTAAAGAGACTTGCCGGTAACGAGATTGAACAAGGTATTGGGATACCGACGATCGAATCTCGGGCAAGTAACATACCGATTGACAAAGGGAATTGCATACAGGATTGATTGAATCCTCGACACCGTGGTTCATCCGATGAGATCATCGTGGAGCATGTGGGAGCCAACATGGGTATCCAGATCCCGCTGTTGGTTATTGACCGGAGAGGCGTCTCGGTCATGTCTGCATGTCTCCCGAACCCGTAGGGTCTACACACTTAAGGTTCGGTGACGCTAGGGTTGTAGAGATATGTGTATGCGGAAACCCGAAAGTTGTTCGGAGTCCCGGATGAGATCCCGGACGTCACGAGAGGTTCCGGAATGGTCCGGAGGTGAAGAATTATATATAGGAAGTCAAGTTTCGGCCACCGGGAAAGTTTCGGGGTTACCGGTATTCTACCGGGACCACCGGAAGGGTCCTGGGGGTCCACCGGGTGGGGCCACCTATCCCGGAGGGCCCCGTGGGCTGAAGTGGGAAGGGAACCAGCCCCTAGTGGGCTGGGCGCCCCCCCCCCCATGGGCCTCCCCCCATGCGCCTAGGGTTGCAAACCCTAGGGTGGGGGGATTTCCCACTTGCCTTGGGGGGCAAGGCACCCCCTTCCCCCTTTTGGCCGCCGCCCCCCCCCACCCTAGATGGGATCTGGCCGGCGCCCCCCCCCCCTCCCAGGGGGCCTATATAAAGGGGGGAGGGCAGCAACGTACAGCCTTGGGCACCTCCCTCCTCCCCTGCTACACCTCTCTGTCTCGCAGAAGCTCGGCGAAGCCCTGCCGAGACCCGCTACATCCACCACCACGTCGTCGTGCTGCTGGATCTCCATCAACCTCTCCTTCCCCTTGCTGGATCAAGAAGGAGGAGACGTCGCTGCATCGTACGTGTGTTGAACGCGGAGGTGCCGTCCGTTCGGCACTCGGTCATCGGTGATTTGGATCACGGCGAGTACGACTCCGTCATCCACGTTCATTGGAACGCTTCCGCTCGCGATCTACAAGGGTATGTAGATGCACTCCTTTCCCCTCGTTGCTAGTATACTCCATAGATGCATCTTGGTGAGCGTAGGAAAATTTTAAAATTATGGTACGATTCCCAACAGTGGTATCAGAGCCAGGCCTATGCGTAGTTACTATGCACGAGTAGAACACAAAGCAGTTGTGGGCGTTGAGTTTGCCCATTCTTCTTGCCGCTATTAGTCTTTTCTTGTTTCGGCGGCATTGTAGGATGAAGCGGCCCGGACCGACCTTACACGTACGCTTACGTGAGACAGGTTCCACCGATTGACATGCACTAGTTGCATAAGGTGGCTAGCGGGTGTCACGTTGTGGTCATACGTAGGTAAGAAACGTTCTTGCTAGAAACCTACAAACCACGTAAAAACTTGCAACAACAATTAGAGGACGTCTAACTTGTTTTTGCAGCAAGTGTTATGTGATGTGATATGGCCAGAAGATGTGATGAATGATATATGTGATGTATGAGATTGATCATATTCTTGTAATAGGAATCACGACTTGCATGTCGATGAGTATGACAACCGGCAGGAGCCATAGGAGTTGTCTTTATTATTTTGTATGACCTGCGTGTCATTGAATAATGCCATGTAAATTACTTTACTTTGTTGCTAAACGCGTTAGCCATAGAAGTAGAAGTAATCGTTGGCATGACGACTTCATGAAGACACAATGATGGAGATCATGATGATGGAGATCATGGTGTCATGCCGGTGACGAAGATGATCATGGTGCCCCGAAGATGGAGATCAAAGGAGCATAATGATATTGGCCATATCATGTCACTATTTGATTGCATGTGATGTTTATCATGTTTTTGCATCTTATTTGCTTAGAACGACGGTAGTAAGTAAGATGATCCCTTATGATAATTTCAAGAAAGTGTTCACCCTAACTGTGCACCGTTGCGAAGGCTCGTTGTTTCGAAGCACCACGTGATGATCGGGTGTGATAGATTCTAACGTTCGAATACAACGGGTGTTGACGAGCCTAGCATGTACAGACATGGCCTCGGAACACACGCAATACACTTAGGTTGACTTGACGAGCCTAGCATGTACAGACATGGCCTCGGAACACGGAGGACCGAAAGGTCGAGCATGAGTCGTATAGAAGATACGATCAACATGGAGATGTTCACCGATCTTGACTAGTCCGTCTCACGTGATGATCGGACACGGCCTAGTTAAACTCGGATCATGTTTCACTTAGATGACGAGAGGGATGTCTATCTGAGTGGGAGTTCATTAAATAATTTGATTAGATGAACTTAATTATCATGAACTTAGTCTAAAATCTTTACACTATGTCTTGTAGATCAAATGGCCAACGTTGTCCTCAATTTCAACGCGTTCCTAGAGAAAACCAAGCTGAAAGATGATGGCAGCAACTATACGGACTGGGTCCGGAACCTGAGGATCATCCTCATAGTAGCCAAGAAAGATTATGTCTTAGAAGCACCGCTAGGTGATGCACCAATCCCAGAGAACCAAGACGTTATGAACGCTTGGCAGCAGCGTGCTGATGATTACTCCCTCGTTCAGTGCGGCATGCTTTACAGCTTAGAACCGGGTCTCCAAAAGCGTTTTGAGAAACATGGAGCATATGAGATGTTCGAGGAGCTGAAATTGGTTTTCCAAGCTCATGCCCGGGTCGAGAGATATGAAGTCTCCGACAAGTTCTTCAGCTGTAAAATGGAGGAGAATAGTTCTGTTAGTGAGCACATACTCAGAATGTCTGGGTTGCACAACCGCTTGACTCAGCTGGGAGTTAATCTCCCGGATGACGCGGTCATTGACAGAATCCTTCAGTCGCTTCCACCAAGCTTCAAGAGCTTTGTGATGAACTACAATATGCAGGGGATGGAAAAGACCATTCCTGAGGTATATTCAATGCTGAAATCAGCGGAGGTGGAGATCAGAAAAGAACATCAAGTGTTGATGGTGAATAAAACCACTAAGTTCAAGAAGGGCAAGGGTAAGAAGAACTTCAAGAAGGACGGCAAGGGAGTTGCCGCGCCCGGTAAACCAGTTACTGGGAAGAAGTCAAAGAATGGACCCAAGCCCGAGACTGAGTGCTTTTATTGCAAGGGAAGTGGTCACTGGAAGCGGAACTGCCCCAAATACTTAGCGGACAAGAAGAAGGCCGGCAACACCAAAGGTATATGTGATATACATGTAATTGATGTGTACCTTACCAGTACTCGTAGTAGCTCCTGGGTATTTGATACCGGTGCGGTTGCTCATATTTGTAACTCAAAACAGGAACTACGGAATAAACGGAGACTGGCGAAGGACGAGGTGACGATGCGCGTCGGGAATGGTTCCAAGGTCGATGTGATCGCCGTCGGCACGCTACCTCTGCATCTACCCACGGGATTAGTTTTAAACCTCAATAATTGTTATTTAGTGCCAGCTTTGAGCATGAACATTGTATCTGGATCTCGTTTAATTCGAGATGGCTACTCATTTAAATCCGAGAATAATGGTTGTTCTATTTATTTGAGAGATATGTTTTATGGTCATGCCCCGCTGGTCAATGGTTTATTTTTGATGAATCTCGAACGTGATGTTACACATGTTCATAGTGTGAATACCAAAAGATGTAAAGTTGATAACGATAGTCCCACATACTTGTGGCACTGCCGCCTTGGTCACATTGGTGTCAAGCGCATGAAGAAGCTCCATGCAGATGGACTTTTGGAGTCTCTTGATTACGAATCATTTGACACGTGCGAACCATGCCTCATGGGTAAGATGACCAAGACTCCGTTCTCCGGAACAATGGAGCGAGCAACCAACTTATTGGAAATCATACATACCGATGTGTGCGGTCCAATGAGTGTTGAGGCTCGCGGAGGATATCGTTATGTTCTCACTCTCACTGATGATTTAAGTAGATATGGGTATGTCTACCTAATGAAACACAAGTCTGAAACCTTTGAAAAGTTCAAGGAATTTCAGAGTGAAGTTGAGAATCAACGTGACAGGAGAATAAAATTCTTACGATCAGATCGTGGTGGAGAATATTTAAGTCACGAGTTTGGTGCACACTTAAGGAAATGTGGAATAGTTTCACAACTCACGCCGCCTGGAACACCTCAGAGAAATGGTGTGTCCGAACGTCGTAATCGCACTCTATTGGATATGGTGCGATCTATGATGTCTCTTACCGATTTACCGCTCTCATTTTGGGGCTATGCTTTAGAGACTGCCGCATTCACTTTAAATAGGGCTCCGTCGAAATCCGTTGAGACGACACCGTATGAATTATGGTTTGGGAAGAAACCTAAGCTGTCGTTTCTAAAAGTTTGGGGATGCGATGCTTATGTCAAGAAACTTCAACCTGAAAAGCTCGAACCCAAATCGGAAAAATGCGTCTTCATAGGATACCCTAAGGAAACTATTGGGTATACCTTCTACCTCAGATCCGAAGGCAAGATCTTCGTTGCCAAGAACGGGTCCTTTCTGGAGAAGGAGTTTCTCTCGAAAGAATTGAGTGGGAGGAAAGTGGAACTTGATGAGGTGATAGTCACCCCTTCCGAACCGGAAAGTAGCGCAGCGCGGGAAAATGTTCCTGTGGTGCCTACACCGACTGGGGAGGAAGTTAATGATGATGATCATGAAGCTTCGGATCAAGTTACTGAACTTCGTAGGTCCACAAGGACACGTTCCGCACCAGAGTGGTACGGCAACCCTGTCCTGGAAATCATGTTGTTAGACAACGGTGAACCTTCGAACTATGAAGAAGCGATGGCGGGCCCGGATTCCGACAAATGGCTAGAAGCCATGAAATCCGAGATAGGATCCATGTATGAAAACGAAGTATGGACTTTGACTGACTTGCCCGATGATCGGCGAGCCATAGAAAACAAATGGATCTTTAAGAAGAAGACAGACGCGGATGGTAATGTGACCATCTACAAAGCTCGACTTGTCGCTAAGGGTTATCGACAAGTTCAAGGGGTTGACTACGATGAGACTTTCTCACCCGTAGCGAAGCTGAAGTCCGTCCGAATCATGTTAGCAATTGCCGCATACTATGATTATGAGATATGGCAGATGGACGTCAAAACGGCATTCCTTAATGGCTTCCTTAAGGAAGAGTTGTATATGATGCAGCCGGAAGGTTTTGTCGATCCTAAGAATGCTAACAAAGTATGCAAGCTCCAGCGCTCAATCTATGGGCTGGTGCAAGCATCTCGGAGTTGGAACATTCGCTTTGATGAGATGATCAAAGCGTTTGGGTTTACACAGACTTATGGAGAAGCCTGTGTTTACAAGAAAGTGAGTGGGAGCTCTGTAGCATTTCTCATATTATATGTGGATGACATACTATTGATGGGAAATGATATAGAATTCTTGGAAAGTATAAAGGCCTATTTGAATAAGTGTTTTTCAATGAAGGACCTTGGAGAAGCTGCTTATATATTAGGCATCAAGATCTATAGAGATAGATCAAGACGCCTCATTGGTCTTTCACAGAGTACATACCTTGACAAGATATTGAAGAAGTTCAGTATGGATCAGTCCAAGAAGGGGTTCTTGCCTGTATTGCAAGGTGTGCAATTGAGCACGGCTCAATGCCCGACCACGGCAGAAGATATAGAAAAGATGAGTGTCATCCCCTATGCCTCGGCCATAGGGTCTATTATGTATGCCATGCTGTGTACCAGACCTGATGTAAACCTTGCCGTAAGTTTGGTAGGAAGGTACCAAAGTAATCCCGGCATGGAACACTGGACAGCGGTCAAGAATATCCTGAAGTACCTGAAAAGGACTAAGGATATGTTTCTCGTTTATGGAGGTGACGAAGAGCTCGTCGTAAAGGGTTACGTCGACGCTAGCTTCGACACAGATCTGGATGACTCGAAGTCACAAACCGGATACGTGTATATTTTGAATGGAGGAGCAGTAAGCTGGTGCAGTTGCAAGCAAAGCGTCGTGGCGGGATCTACATGTGAAGCGGAGTACATGGCAGCCTCGGAGGCAGCACAGGAAGCAGTCTGGATGAAGGAGTTCATTACCGACCTAGGGGTGATTCCCAATGCGTCGGGCCCGATGACTCTCTTCTGTGACAACACTGGAGCTATTGCCCTTGCGAAGGAGCCCAGGTTTCACAGGAAGACCAGGCATATCAAGCGTCGCTTCAACTCCATTCGTGAAAGTGTTCAAAATGGAGACATAGATATTTGTAAAGTACATACGGACCTGAATGTAGCAGATCCGTTGACTAAACCTCTCCCTAGAGCAAAACATGATCAACACCAGGACGCAATGGGTGTTCGATTCATCACAATGTAACTAGATTATTGACTCTAGTGCAAGTGGGAGACTGTTGGAAATATGCCCTAGAGGCAATAATAAATGGTTATTATTATATTTCTTTGTTCATGGTAATTGTCTATTATTCATGCTATAATTGTATTGTCCGGAAATCGTAATACATGTGTGAATACATAGACCACAACGTGTCCCTAGTAAGCCTCTAGTTGACTAGCTCGTTGATCAACAGATAGTCATGGTTTCCTGACTATGGACATTGGATGTCATTGATAACGGGATCACATCATTAGGAGAATGATGTGATGGACAAGACCCAATCCTAAGCATAGCATAAAAGATCGTGTAGTTTCGTTTGCTAGAGCTTTTCCAATGTCAAGTATCTTTTCCTTAGACCATGAGATCGTGCAACTCCCGGATACCGTAGGAGTGCTTTGGGTGTGCCAAACGTCACAACGTAACTGGGTGACTATAAAGGTGCACTACGGGTATCTCCGAAAGTGTCTGTTGGGTTGGCACGGATCGAGACTGGGATTTGTCACTCCGTGTGACGGAGAGGTATCTCTGGGCCCACTCGGTAATGCATCATCATAATGAGCTCAATGTGACTAAGGCGTTAGTCACGGGATCATGCATTGCGGTACGAGTAAAGAGACTTGCCGGTAACGAGATTGAACAAGGTATTGGGATACCGACGATCGAATCTCGGGCAAGTAACATACCGATTGACAAAGGGAATTGCATACGGGATTGATTGAATCCTCGACACCGTGGTTCATCCGATGAGATCATCGTGGAACATGTGGGAGCCAACATGGGTATCCAGATCCCGTTGTTGGTTATTGACCGGAGAGGCGTCTCGGTCATGTCTGCATGTCTCCCGAACCCGTAGGGTCTACACACTTAAGGTTCGGTGACGCTAGGGTTGTAGAGATATGTGTATGCAGAAACCCGAAAGTTGTTCGGAGTCCCGGATGAGATCCCGGACGTCACGAGAGGTTCCGGAATGGTCCGGAGGTGAAGAATTATATATAGGAAGTCAAGTTTCGGCCACCGGGAAAGTTTCGGGGTTACCGGTATTGTACCGGGACCACCGGAAGGGTCCCGGGGGTCCACCGGGTGGGGCCACCTATCCCGGAGGGCCCCGTGGGCTGAAGTGGGAAGGGAACCAGCCCCTAGTGGGCTGGGCGCCCCCCATGGGCCTCCCCCCATGCGCCTAGGGTTGCAAACCCTAGGGTGGGGGGACTTCCCACTTGCCTTGGGGGGCAAGGCACCCCCTTGCCCCTTTTGGCCGCCGCCCCCCCCCCACCCTAGATGGGATCTGGCCGGCACCCCCCCCCCCTCCCAGGGGGCCTATATAAAGGGGGGAGGGCAGCAACCTACAGCCTTGGGCGCCTCCCTCCTCCCCTGCTACACCTCTCCGTCTCGCAGAAGCTCGGCGAAGCCCTGCCGAGACCCGCTACATCCACCACCACGTCGTCGTGCTGCTGGATCTCCATCAACCTCTCCTTCCCCCTTGCTGGATCAAGAAGGAGGAGACGTCGCTGCACCGTACGTGTGTTGAACACGGAGGTGCCGTCCGTTCGGCACTCGGTCATCGGTGATTTGGATCACGGCGAGTACGACTCCGTCATCCACGTTCATTGGAACGCTTCCGCTCGCGATCTACAAGGGTATGTAGATGCACTCCTTTCCCCTCGTTGCTAGTATACTCCATAGATGCATCTTGGTGAGCGTAGGAAATTTTAAAATTATGCTACGATTCCCAACACCTCTAACTTATATAAGGAGGGGCAGGGCACCCGAAAGAGGGACAAGGAACAAGAAACAATATCAAGGGCTAGACACCGAGAGCCGGTTCCCGGCGACTCTCCCGTGATCATAATGAGACCTAGCCTCGAACAGCATGTAGGGTTGTTACCGGATGATGTTTCCTGGGGCCCGAAGCTGTCTAAATCCTTGTCTTGTGTTGCGTCTCTTGATTCCGCTCAACCCCTCTCAAGCTACCACATAGATGCATTGGCCTCGCGACTAAGTCCTCATACTTGGACATCTGCCGTGACAATTCAACGACAGCGTGCGGGCCGGGAGGGCCGGCCTCGGGCCCGGGCGGGCCGCGGCGCGGGGACGGCAGCGACGCCCACGTGGCAGGCGGGATTCGTCCGGCGCCGGCGGACGTGTCCGGTGCGCGGAGGGAGCGGTGGCTAGGGTTTGGGCGCAAATTTCGGAGGGGGGTGCTTATATAGGCATAGGGAGCTAGGAGAGTCCAAATGGAGTGCGGTTTTTGCCCACACGATCGTGATCGAACGACCGAGAGCATGGAGGGGACTTAGAGGGGTTATTGGACTGTTTGGAGGGGAGTTTGCTGCAACACACAAAAGGCCTTTGCGGTTACCCGGTTAACCGTAGGAGCATCAAACGACCTCCAAATGGAACGAAACTTGACAGGTGGTCTACCGGTGGTATACCAAGGCCACTTGACAAACCTTGGTCCATTCTGAGAACGTTTAACACCCGCTCACGAAAAGAAACAAGAGGGATGCGCCGGTGCATGTGGGAGTGTCGGATTGCAAAACGGACAACGGGGAAAATGCTCGGATGCATGAGACGAACACGTATGCAAATGAGATGCACATGATGACATGATATGGGATGCATGACATGAACAAAATGCAAAACGAAAGACAAAACCTGACCACGGAGGGAATATCATAACACATAGCCGAAAATGGCAAGAGTTGGAGTTACAAATATGGGAAGTTACATCCGGGGTGTTACAGCGATGCTAAAGGCTGCGGAGGTAGAAATCAAGAAGGAGCATCAAGTGTTGATGGTTAACAAGACCACTAGTTTCAAGAAAAAGGGCAAAGTGAAGAAGGGAAACTTCAAGAAGAACGGCAAGCAAGTTGCTGCTCAAGTGAAGAAGCCCAGGTCTGGACCTAAGCCTGAGACTGAGTGCTTATACTGCAAAGAGACTGGTCACTGGAAGCGGAACTGCCCCAAGTATTTGGCGGATAAGAAGGATGGCAAAGTGAAAGGTATATTTGATATACATGTTATGGATGTGTACCTTACTAATGCTCGTAGTAGCGCCTGGGTATTTGATACTGGTTCTACTGCTCACATTTGCAACTCAAAACAGGGGCTACGGATTAAGCGAAGATTGGCTAAGGACAAGGCGACGATGCGCGTGGGACATGGTTCCAAAGTCGATGTGATCTCTGTCGGCACGCTACCTCTACATCTACCTTCGGGATTAGTTTTAGACCTGAATAATTGTTATTTGGTGCCAACATTAAGCATGAACATTATATCTGGATCTTGTTTGATGTGAGACGGTTATTCATTTAAATCAGAGAATAATGGTTGTTCTATTTATATGAGTAATATCTTTTATGGTTATGCACCCTTGATGAGTGGTCTATTTTTGTTGAATCTCGATAGTAGTGATACAGATATTTATAGTATTGAAGCCAAAATATATAAGTTTAATAATGATAGTGCAACTTATTTGTGGCACTGCCGTTTAGGTCATATTGGTGTAAAGCGCATGAAGAAACTCCATGCTGATGGGCTTTTGGAATCACTTGATTATGAATCACTTGATGCTTGCGAACCATGCCTCATGGGTAAGATGACTAAAACTCCGTTCTCCGGAACAATGGAGCGAGCAACAGACTTGTTGGAAATAATACATACTGATGTATGCGGTCTGATGAGAGTTGATGCTCGCGGCGGGTATCGTTATTTTCTGACCTTCACGGATAATTTGAGCAGATATGGGTATATCTACTTGATTAAACATAAGTCTGAAACATTTGAAAAGTTCAAAGAATTTCAGAGTGAAGTGGAAAATCATCGTAACAAGAAAATAAAGTTTCTACGATCTCATGGTGGAGGTGAATATTTGAGTTACGAGTTTGGTCTTCATTTGAAACAATGTGGAATAGTTTCGCAACTCACGCCACCTGGAACACCACAGCGTAATGGTATGTCCGAACATCGTAACCGCACTTTATTAGATATGGTGCGATCTATGATGTCTCTTACTGATTTACCGCGATCGTTTTGGGGTTATGCTTTAGAGACTGGTGCATTCACGTTAAATAGGTCACCATCTAAATCCGTTGAGACGACACCATATGAACTGTGATTTGGCAAGAAACCCAAGTTGTCGTTTCTTAAAGTTTGGGTCTGCAATGCTTACGTGAAAAAACTTCAACCTAATAAGCTCGAACCCAAATCGGAGAAATGTGTCTTCATAGGATACCCAAAGGAGACTGTTGGGTACACCTTCTATCATAGATCCGAAGGCAAGATATTCGTTGCTAAGAATGGATCCTTTCTAGAGAAGAAGTTTCTCTCGAAAGAAGTGAGTGGGAGGAAAGTAGAACTTGATGAGGTAACTGTACCTGCTCCCTTATTTGAAAGTAGTTCATCACACAAATCAGTTCCAGTGATTCCTACACCAATTAGTGAGGAAGCTAATGATGATGATCATGAAACTTCTGATCAAGTTACTACCGAACCTCGTAGGTCAACCAAAGTAAGATCCGCACCAGAGTGGTACTGTAATCCTGTTCTGGAAGTCATGTTACTTGACCATGACGAACCTACGAACTATGAGGAAGCGATGATGAGCCCAAATTCCGCGAAATGCCTTGAACCCATGAAATCTAAGATGGGATCCATGTATGAGAACAAAGTGTGGACTTTTGTTGACTTGCCCGATGATCGGCAAGCCATAGAGAATAAATGGATCTTCAAGAAGAAGACTGACGCTGACGGTAATGTTACTGTCTACAAAGCTCGACTTGTTGCGAACGGTTTTCAACAAGTTCAAGGAGTTGACTACGATGAGACCTTCTCACCCCTAGCGATGCTTAAGTCCGTCCGAATCATGTTAGCAATTGCCGCATTTTATGATTATGAAATTTGGCAAATGGATGTCAAAACTTCATTCCTTAATGGATATCTTAAAGAAGAGTTGTATATGATGCAACCAAAAGGTTTTGTCAATCCAAAAGGTGCTAACAAAGTGTACAAGCTCCAGTGATCCATTTATGGACTGGTGCAAGCATCTCAGAGTTGGAATATACGCTTTGATAGTGTGATCAAAGCATATGGTTTTATACAGACTTTTGGAGAAGTGTGTATTTACAAGAAAGTGAGTGGGAGCTCTGTAGCATTTTTGATATTATATGTGGATGACATACTGTTGATCTGAAATGATACTGAATTTCTAGATAGCATAAAAGGATACTTGAATAAGAATTTTTAAATGAAAGACCTCGGTGAAGCTGCTTATATATTGGGCATCAAGATCTATAGAGATAGATCAAGATGCTTAATTGGACTTTCACAAAGCACATACCTTGATAATGTTTTGAAGAAGTTCAAAATGGATCAAGGAAAGAAAGGGTTCTTGCCTGTGTTACAAGGTGTGAAGTTGAGTCAGACTCAATGCCCGACCACTGCAGAAGATAGATAAAAATGAAAGTCATTCCCTATGCTTCAGCCATAGGTTCTATCATATATGCAATGATGTGTACCAAACCTGATGTGTGCCTTGCTATTAGTTTAGCAGGGAGGTACCAAAGTAATCCAGGAGTGGATCACTGGACAGCGGTCAAGAACATCCTGAAGTACCTGAAAAGGACTAAGGATATGTTTCTCGTTTATGGAGGTGACAAAGAGCTCGTCGTAAATGGTTACGTCGATGCAAGCTTTGACACTGATCCAGATGACTCTATGTCACAAACCGGATATGTATTTATATTAAATGGTTACGTCGATGCAAGCTTTGACACTGATCTATGTGTGAAGCAGAGTACATAGCTGCTTCAGCAGCAGCAAATGAAAGTCTGGATGAAGGAGTTCATATCCGATCTAGGTGTCATACCTAGTGCATCGGGTCCAATAAAAATCTTTTGTGACAATACTGGTGCAATTGCCTTGGCAAAGGAATCCAGATTTCACAAGAGAACCAAGCACATCAAGAGACGCTTCAATTCCATCCGCGATCAAGTCAAGGAGGGAGACACAGAGATTTGCAAGATACATATGGATCTGAATGTTGCAGACCCGTTGACTAAGCCTCTCTCACGAGCAAAACATGATCAACACCAAGACTCCATGGGTGTTAGAATCATTACTATGTAATCTAGATTATTGACTCTAGTGCAAGTGGGAGACTGAAGGAAATATGCCCTAGAGGCAATAATAAAATTATTATTTATATTTCCTTATATCATGATAAATGTTTATTATTCATGCTAGAATTGTATTAACCGGAAACTTGGTACATGTGTGAATACATAAACAAACAGAGTGTCCCTAGTATGTCTCTACTTGACTAGCTTGTTGATCAAAGATGGTTAAGTTTCCTAGCCATAGACATGTGTTGTCATTCGATGAGCGGGATCACATCATTAGAGAATGATGTGATGGACAAGACCCATCCATTAGCTTAGCATAATGATCGTTTAGTTTTGCTGCTATTGCTTTCTTCATGACTTATAGATGTTCCTTAGACTATGAGATTATGCAACTCCCGAATACCGGAGAAACACCTTGTGTGCTATCAAACGTCATGACGTAACTGGGTGATTATAAAGATGCTCTACAGGTGTCTTCGATGGTGTTTGTTGAGTTGGCATAGATCGAGATTAGGATTTATCACTCCGATTGTCGGAGAGGTATCTCTGGGCCCTCTCTGTAATGCACATCACTATAAGCCTTGCAAGCAATGTGAATAATGAGTTAGTTGTAGGATGATGCATTATGGAACGAGTAAAGAGACTTGCCGGTAACGAGATTGAACTAGGTATGATGATACCGACGATTGAATCTCGGGCAAGTAACATACCGATGACAAAGGGAACAATGTCTGTTGTTATGCGGTTTGACCGATAAAGATATTCGAAGAATATGTAGGAACCAATATGAGCATCCAGGTTCTACTAATGGTTATTGACCGGAGAAGTGTCTCAGTCATGTCTACATAGTTCTCGAACCCGTAGGGTCTGCACGCTTAACGTTCGATGATGATTTGTATTATGAGTTTATGTGATTTGATGACGAAGGTTGTTCGGAGTCTCGGATGAGATCACAGATGTGACGAGGAGTCTCGAAATGGTCGAGACATAAAGATTCATATATTGGAAGGTTACATTCGGACACCGGAAGTGTTCCGGGTAGTTTCGGATAAAACCGGAGTGCCGGAGGGGTTACCGGAACCCCCCAGGGAAGTAATGGGCCTTAGTGGGCCTTAGGGGAGAGAGAGGGCAGCAGCCAGGAGGTGGCACGCCCCCCCCCCCCACCCAAGGGGAGTCCGAATAGGACTAGGGGAGGGGGGCGTGGCCCCTCTTTCCCTCTCCCTCTCCTTCCTTCTTCTCCTACTTGGACTAGGAAAGGGGGGCTATTCCTACTTGGAGTAGGATTCCCCCCTTGGGCGCGCCCCTTAGGGCCGACTGGCCTCCTCCTCCCCTCCTTTAGATACGGGGGAGGGGGCACCCCATAGACACAAGTTGATCTTTAGCCGTGTGCGGTGCCCCCCTCCATAGTTTTCCACCTCGGTCATATTGTCGTAGTGCTTAGGCGAATCCCTGCGTCGGTAACTTCATCATCATCGTTACCACACCGTCGTGCTGACGAAACTCTCCCTCGACCTCAACTAGATCAAGAGTTCGAGGGACATCACCGAGCTAAACGTGTGCAGATCTTGGAGGTGTCGTGCGTCCGGTACTTGGATCGGTTGGATCGCAAAGACGTTCGATTACATCAACCGCGTTACTAAACGCTTCCGCTTTCGGTCTACGAGGGCACGTGGACACACTCTCCCCGCTCGTTGATATGCTTCTCCTAGATAGATCTTGCATGACCGTAGGCAATTTTTTTGAAATACTACGTTCCCCAACAATGTTGACATGTTTGATAAGGATGACGATACGGGCGATAGGGAGAAGCACGATGATAGTGGCTCACGGGAGGGTTCTAATTTGGTAGGTGGTAAATCCACTCCGCAGGCGCTGGAGAAAGGTGCAGCAGACTATAACTCATGGAGAGGACGTGTTGGTGTTAGATAAACCTAAACGATTCTGGAAGAGGAAGATTTATCCAACGTCGGCAGTCCGTAGGAGTGCGAGAGTGAAATTCAAGAAAAAAAATTACACGATGAAATATGAAAGGGATCTTTTGGAATAGCAGAGGTCTGGCAGACTTGGCTAAGAAAAGATTCCTCGCTGAAACGGCCATCGAGGATAAATTAGACTTCATCGCACTCCTTGAGACCGGTAGAGACAACTTCACGTCTCAGTTCCTCGGCTCGCTTACGGCTGGCATTGATTTTGATTGGCACTGCCTCCCACCGAGAGGGCGATCTGGTGGGATTCTCTTGGGAGTGAAGTGTGAGACTCTTGAGGTTGTAAATGTAGTACGAGGAGATTATACGGTGAAGTTCTGGGTTGGGTCGAAATTGCATGGTTTCCGATGGGCCTTAGTGGCAGTTTACGGCGCAGCCCAACCTGAATTTAAACCGGAGTTCTTGGCGGATCTGGTTCGGATCAGTGGGGATGAAAGACTGCACTTTTGGCAGGTGGCAATTTTAACATTATTAGGAGGAAGGAAGAAAAGAACAATGATCATTTTGATGGACGGTGGTCATTTATGTTCAATATGATCATTGAGAGTCTCAATCTCAGGGAGATAGAACTCTCGGGTAGACAGTTTACCTGGGCAAACTCTCTTCCTACTACTTACGAGAAGCTTGATAGGCTACTTGCGAGTGTGGAATGGGAACAGAAATACCCCATGGTATCGGTGCACGCGATGCAAAGGGCGATTTCCGACCACACACCCTTGTTAGTTGACTCGGGTGACGCAACTCATATTGGCAATAAAAACATTTTCTCGTTTGAACTCAGTTGGTTCGAAAAAGAAATTTTTTATTGAGATGCTGGCAAGAGAGTGGGCTAGGCCAGTTGTGGGCACATCCAACATGGAACGCTAGCAGAATAAGATTAGACACCTGAGACAATTCTTGAGGGGTTGGGCCAGAAATGAGAGTGGGATTTATAAAAAAAAGAGAAGGAGAGACTTATCCAGCTAATTCAGACGCTAGTTTTGCGGGCAGAAACAAATCTGCTGGACGAGTCCGAGCAAGCATGCAAGTCAGAGGCCGAGTCAAAATGTGTGCTTTGCTTAGAGAAGAGGAAATGAAATGGGCCTTACGTGCTAAAGTGCTTAAGGTCGTCCAAGGGGATGACAACACCCAATTTTACCATATGATTGCTAACTGCAAGCATATGATAAAGAAGATTATTCAGCTTGAGCAAGATGAGGAAACAGTTGTGGGCCATGAGAATTTGAAGCTTTACATATCCAACTACTACAAGCAGTTGTTTGGACCACCGGTAGATAACGCGGTGACTCTAGATGAGAGTGTGGTGGAGGATATCCCTTAGTTGCAGTCAGGGGATAATGAGACCCTTTCGGCACCTTTTACTGAGAAGGAGGTGTTTGAGGCGATCGCTCAAATGAAACCGAATAAGGCACCGGGACCAGATGGGTTCCCGGCAGAATTCTATAAGAAATGTTGGCATATTGTGAAAGATGATCTTATGCCTATGTTTCATGATCTATTTAATGGGCATCTACAACTGTTTCATTTAAATTTCGGCACGATTACTCTTCTGCCTAAGAAGGAGGAAGCCATCCTGATACGTCCATTTTGCATCATGCTTTTATATTGATATTTATTGCATTATGGGCTGTTATTACATGTTATGTCACAATACTTATGCCTATTCTCTCTTATTTTACAAGGTTCACATGAAGAGGGAGAATGCCAGCAGCTGGAATTCTGGGCTAGAAAAGGAGCAAATATTAGAGACCTGTTCTGCATAGCTCCAAAAGTCCTGAAACTTCACGGAAGTCATTTTTGGAATTAATAAAATACTGAGCGAAGAAACTACCAGAGGGGGGCCACACCCTGGCCACGAGGGTGGGAGGCGCGCCCCCTGCCTCGTGGGCCCCCTGGTGGCCCTCCGGTGCCCATCTTCTGCTATATGAAGTCTCTCGTCCGAGAAAAAAATCATAAGCAAGCTTTTGGGAAGAAACTCCGCCGCCACGAGGCGGAACCTTGGCGGAACCAATCTAGGGCTCTGGCAGAGCTGTTCTGCCAGGGAAACTTCCCTCCGGGAGGGGGAAATCATCGCCATCGTCATCACCAACGATCCTCTCATCGGGAGGGGGTCAATCTCCATCAACATCTTCACCAGCACCATGTCCTCTCAAACCCTAGTTCATCTCTTATATCTAATCTTTGTCCCAAAGCCTCAGATTGGTACCTGTGGGTTGCTAGTAGTGTTGATTACTCCTTGTAGTTGATGCTAGTTGGTTTATTTGGTGGAAGATCATATGTTCAGATCTATTATGCATATTAATACCCCTCTGATTATGAACATGAATATGATTTGTGAGTAGTTACGTTTGTTCCTGAGGACATGGGAGAAGTCTTGGGGGAAATATCCGGTACTCCCACCCCTAGGGTGCTCCCGGTGCTCCAAAACTTGATAGCATATTTTTAAATGTTCGGAAAATTCTGAAAAAAAATCTAGCACATTAACACAACATCAAAGTATGTTGTCAAAAAATTGTAAATCATAATTCGAAACATAGCTTGAGAAACATAAATAACAAATTCGAGAGTAAACAGTACACAACATAAGTTGGGCTTCATATTAGGCCCATTATCACATTGATGTCCACTTCATCATTTTTGTATCTCGAGCAATGTTTTGAATTTTGATTTGAATTTTTTTGACAACATACATTGATGTTATGTCAATGTGCTGGATTTTTTTTCAGATTTTTTTGAGCATTTTAAAATGTGCTACCGTGTTTGGAGCACCGGGAGCACCCTAGAGATGGGAGTACCAGATATTTTCCCGAAGTCTTGCTATAAGTAGTCATGTGAATTTGGTATTCGTTCGATATTTTGATGAGATTTATGTTGTCTCTCCTCTAGTGGTGTCATGTGAACGTCGACTACATGACACTTCACCATTATTTGGGCCTAGAGGAAGGCATTTGTGATGCGGAGCATCCTATGGACATCACCATGTCAAGAGTCTGTTCGGCGAGTGACACGTGCAACATCTACTTCACATACACAAAGGTGAATCATCTCCTTTACACATGCTCACTTGACCCCTTCGAGGATGGTATACTACTTGACACTCCACTCGTGTGCATGCATAGGTATTGTCGGAATGGTACGGACGATGAGGAGGAGTGCGAGCGCAAGTGTACAACTACACCATCCGCGAGGGAAGCGTGGAAGCGAAGACGTAAGAAGGAGTTGCGGAGTCTACAACGACCGGACGACCGCAAGCCACCGGACGTCCGACACTCTCCAGCGCCCGAACGACCGACGTCCACCGGACGTCCGACACAACCACGCTAGGACCAGCCAGGAGATCTACAGCGGCCGGACGTCCCGACAAGTCCCAGCGCCCGGACGACCGACACCGACCGGACGACCGGCGCCACTTTCACAGAACGATATTAGCGGAAGTCCGACGCCCTCCGGACGACCGGACCCCCGCGAGCGACCAGACGTCCGACCCTGCCTGTGCGCAGCCGGGCCTTTGGCCTTGTATCTCTCTCCCACTTACCCCTTCGTGGCTTAGACTATAAATAGACCACCTCGACCTCCTTTCTAGGGTTAGCAATGTGATAGCTCATTTGTGTGTGAGCTTTGCTCCTACCTTACTCTACTCTTGAGAGAGAGAGAGACTACTACTCCTTTTGGAGGCCAAGACCTCCATCTAGGAGAAGATCCTGCGGGATATATCATCAAGACCCCCCTCTTGGGTGGCCCTCTTCAAGACCTCCTCATGGAGATGAACCTTACCTTGTTTCTTTCCCTTTGTTGTTCATGTACCTTGTGGATCTTGTGTGTTTGATTGTCTAGTGGATGTGTGATTGGACTTGTTCTTGAGTGTTTCCCCTTGTGATTTCTCTCCGTTCTTCCCCGTGTTCATCGTGTTCTTCGAGGGATCCCACTCCAATCGTGAAAGATCGGCCTACACCGGGTTAGCCTCGTATCATATGGTATCATGAGCCACGTTGATCACGTATTTGGAGTCCACCCCACCGTTTTCTAGCCTTCTTTTGCTTGATTTCGTCCTAAATTCGAAAATCCCCACCAAAAATAGCCCCAATTTTTTTTGTGATTTGTTGGTATGATGAAGTTTTGTTGATTTTGATTCATGGATTTGCTTGGTTTCGAGTGGATCTAGAATTTCCCCAAGTTTCCCCACTTTCCATCCACGAAATCTCGTCAATTTTGACCCCAAAATCCCCATTTTCCGCCCAAAATCGCGTTCCGAAACTCGTATCTCGCGTTGACCCCGACCCACCGAACGACCGACGTTTTTACGGACGTCCGGAGCCTCTCGAACGATCGGACGTCTGCAACTTTCCGGACGACCGGAGTCTTCCAATAGAATGAAAATAGCGGATTTCCGAGCCCGACCGGACATCCGACGACCAGACATCCGTCCTTTTACGGACGTCCGTAACCTGTATTTTCAGATTTCGGCTGATTTTTGCTTTGTCCATAACTAATTCATCCGAACTCCGATTTTGACGCTCTTTAGCTCGTTTTGAAGCTATTGACATCCCCCTTCCCACAAAAATACCACCAACATCATTTGACTCCATCAAATTTTGTGAATTTTGGCATCTTTGCCTAGGGCTTCCACCACATCATCCGCATTACCACCACCGACTTCCGCAACCTAACCCATTTTTGCATATGTGGTTGCTTGAGTAGTGATTTGAGTCTCCTAAGGTGTTTCGGCTACTTAGGGACGGTTGCTTCTTCATCATCAACCACCACCACCACTTCCGCATAACCTTGCCCACCATACACCTCCACCGCCCCAACTTAACCCAATCTTGTTTGTATTGTACGTTGTGTCTCCTAAGGTGTTTCGGCTACTTAGGGACGGTGACCTCAACTTCTACACGCATAATCCATCATTCCACTTCCGCATTGCCTAGTGCAACACCACCACCCTATTCCGCTACCACCATTTGACATTTGTCATTTGAGATTTTGAGTTCGCGGTTTTCCGTTTCCTAAGGTGTTTCGGCTACTTAGGGATGAGTCTCCATCATCTTGGTATCTACATCAAGAACACCGCCACTCATCATCACAAAGGATGGTAACCTCGACGACACCATTGTACATTCCCCTTGCAATTGATTGTTAACCCCTAGCCCATTTTGCGTTACTTGACTATCGAGACTAGCCATTTGAGTATTGCCGACAACGTTACTTGTGCACATTAGTGATCCATACCTTCCATTGCATATATACCATATCATCTTGGTATCATATCATCTCTTGTGTCACAAAGATTGTTCCCGCATATACACAATAGCTATCTTGGTTTGTACATTTCGCATTGTGGCCATACACAAAAAAAGGAAGAATAAGCTTTTAAGCAAAGAAAAAGAGTGAGCAAAGAGCTTGTAAGCAAGAGCCATAGCATCGCATCATAGTGCATTACAATATATCATATGGTATCATACTTGATCATCTTGGATCATCGTGTGAGAAACACCGGGAACCATACATATAGCATACTTGGGATAGAAAGTTGATATATCTTTGCATCTTATAGGTTGTACACAGGTGTCGTATCCGCCTATTGAGCAATCGTGCTAGCGTCTCTCTTGAGTTGTGCAACATGAGCGTTTTCTGTGGATTCCACATTTTGTGCTCATTCGTTGGTCTCTATCCGTGTGTGCGTTTCCGTGTGCCATTCTTTGCTATTGGTCTACTTGTTTCACTTGCGAATTTGTGAATCTCTTTCAACATTATTGACTCTTGCTAACATTTTGCATTAAATTTTTGTGCCACTATCCTCACCGAGCTACTCCATAAGCTTTACTTGATAGGTGTGAGTGAACAAGTCCGGTACCAATTCAACTATTCTTTCATCTCACATTGAGTGAAACGGGATACATCCTCAACTTTGGGAAAAGGTAACTTGGTATTGTTTATCTCATTTACTACTCACCTCTACTCGAGTCTTGTGATGGATAGGCAAGGCATTTCACCCTCGGTCTACAACAACAACGACGAGTTCGATGCCACGAAACACAACTTCGACACCAAGATGGATGCTCAAATGGAAGAGATCAAGGCCCTCATCAAGTCCTACAAGCGATCTTCCTCATCTTCGAGAAGACGCTCGAGAGCACATGCTTCCGAGCTACCATCTCCAGCAAAATCACATCGGCATCAACACCATCACCAACAAGAACGTGAAGGTCAAGAGCTCAACACCAACAACCGCTCAACGACTTCACCATCTCCCTTGGCATCTTAGCCAAGCGACTTCAAGGCATCTTCGCCTACAAGCACCTCAAGACTACGCTCAAGAGAAGCTCCCCAAGCTCAAGTCCGCAACCTCCACGAGCTACTACGACCTCGACACCGACCATAAGATTCCTTTCTATGGGACTCAAGAACCCGAGGAGTATTTTGAGTGGGAGGGCCTAATGGACGACTACCTCAAGCTACATCAAGTTCCTCCCGAAGATCAAGTGAAGTGCGCCACAAGAAACTTCCACGACTATGCCTCGACATGGTGGCTTCACACACCTTCGGAGAGCTACGACATGAGTTGGCCCCAGACGAAGAGAGCTTTGCGGCGAGAGTTTGTGCCTCCAACCTACACGAAACAACTTCTACGCCAATTGGAGAACACCACCCAAGGATCCAAGTCCATCGACGAGTACTTCACGAGATGAAGCATGCCTTGCGACGAGCCGGCGTGGACGACCTCATGTCAATGAAGTTCCACTTCATGATGGGATTGAACAACGACATCTCCAAGACGATCTTCCTCGAGAACTACAAGCCCCTCGACGACAACTACATTGGTGCTCTCAAGGCGGAACAAGAACTCATGAAGGCCAAGGCTTCTCCACCCCAAGCACACTTCTTGAAGACCAAGCTCTATGACAACGAGCATGAGGCTAGTACCACCACGATGTCCAAGCCCGACGAGCGCCAAGACGATGCTCCCAAGTTCGACTTCACCGCCATCCCTCTTTGTGGCATTGATGGTGCCGAGTCTACTTTGACTCTTTTTCAAGACGGTGCGGCGACGACTATGACTATGGAGCCAATCAAGGAACATGCTTTGGAGGCGAGCGACACGGTGGCAAGCAAGGATGATGCTTCCATCTTAGGAGGCAAGAGTGATGATGTGCCATCTTCGGCCTTCATCCACGGCGACGATGACGAGATGATCGAGCATGGGATTTTCCCTTTGGTCATGGAGGAGAGTGATGATGTGCCATCTTCGGCCTTCATCCATGGCGACGGTGATGAGATGGTTGAGTATTTCACCTCGACCACGGCGGCGTATGATGACTTGAGTGAATTTTGCCACCATATTGAGAGTGAGAGTGACTTCACCACTAGCCCCATATATGATGAGTTGCCACAATTCCCATGTGAGGAGAGCCACAACCCACACCACTTGAGTGAGATGAGTGACTCCACCATATGTGAGTTTGAGTGCACCTATTTTGAGGGAGTGAGTGAACCACCACATAGAGAGAGTGTGATAGTTGATAGGGCATGTGAGGCCACTTCGATTTCTAACAACTTAACCTCTACCTCTATTGTGTCTTCTCATTTGGTGCTAGGTCCCATATATGATGACACGCCGATTCGCGATGACTACGTCCTCCCTTTGGACAAGACGATGGCCATGGTGGAATATGATGCACCCCCCACATGGTTCCATCAAGATGAAGATGACCACCATTTGGTCTTTCCCACCTCACCTACACCACTTGAGTGGAATGAACAAGGTAACATAGGTGAAGGTGATGCTCTAGTCCCACTAGTGGACATTCTCGACATTGATTGCTTGCATGATGTTGATCCACCTAGTACCATGCTTCATGCTAGTATGATTTCCCCATGCGATGATTTACCTATTTATGATGAGTATGATGATTGCCATGTGGAGTCTATTAGTTGTGATGCCATGTTACATAGGATTTCTTGTGACAATTCTTTAGGTCACATCATGTTTAACACCCCGCTTGACTTGTCATATGCTATGCATGAGATCAATCATATGTCATATTTGCAATCTCATCGTAGTGACTATGCATATGCCACTAAAATAAACCCAATTTGCACTTATGGCATAGATGACAAGCTCATGGTTATTGGCATTTGTTTTTCTTGTGATAATATTGATATGCTCCCTTTGCATCCTTTATCTCATATGCCATGACCACCTAGCTTCGGATATGCATTGTTTTGGATGTTGTCCATTTTCTCCATATGATGTTTCTGATATTGCTCATGAGGAGACCCCCATAGTTTCCTCATACATTGTAGGAGATTTTGATTCATCCCATTCATTGCATGATCCCAATACTTATGTGCACCATATGCTCCCCATGAATAAACATGCTATTGATGTGCCATATACTTGCATTCTCAATTTATGTCCCCATCGTGTCATACACAATAACTATTCTTTCATGATGGATGACATGTTCTTATACCATGCGTCAAATTTCTTTGAGCGGTGCTTATCTTGTGCTAACTCACACATGCACATACACATCATGATGGATGATGTGTACATTTACCACACACACAACTTCTTTCGCTTGTGTATTTGTTGTGTAGGTACCCATGCTTACTTGTCAACCTCACAATCCCATGAGTTGACAAAACGAGCTCTAGAGAGCAATGATGCTTGGGATCCCATGGATTGCCTTTCCCACCGCTCTCTTCGCACAAAGACTTCGCGCATTTCTTTTACATGGCCCTCACTTGGCTATGGGCTATTGTCCATTACATATTATATGCCCATCTTGCCACGTTCACTTTGCATGATATGCTCATTCCTATGCCTTTGCCATGCATTTGTGACCCATGCTTTGCATTGCACATGATGATTGATTCTACTACTTATATGTGTATTTGCAAGCTTGGTGGAGATATTGCTTGCTATTGCCATGTTTGCTTTGTTCCCCATACCTATGATGATACTATGATCTTGGTTTGTGTTTGTGCTTGCGATATGTCATGTGCATTGTCTATGCCTATTATTTGCTCACATGACATGATTGCCATGATTTCACCTAGTGTGTTTCATCTTCGCTCCACTAGTTTGCACGACTTGATTGATATGCTTGCTTACATTGCATCACCAATGATTCATACTTGCTCATTTCATGCGGTTGATGACAACCACCTACATGCTTTGCACATGATTGTTATTACTTCTTGTCATATATCTCCATGTGTTGCCTCTCTCATGCTAGATGATTTGCCATGTATTGAGTGCAACAATGATTTTCGTCTTGCTAATGAGATTGCCCCCATAGCATTCTCGCATATATTTGGAGCTTTTGACATATTACTTGTGAAGCATGCTTGTCTTACCTCTTTGCACCATATACCTAGTGACATGAATATAGCCATTGTTGCATCATATTATTCATGCACTTGTGCTTCTAATGGTTATGTGCAAGCGAAGAGAACCATCATGATAGATGATGTGTTTATCTACCATGCACATATGTTCTTTGTTTTGTTGTGTGCATGTGTAGGATACTTGGACCTCGTGTCAACTTCCACGTCACGTGAGTTGACAATCCGAGCTCTTGAGAGCGAACCACCTTCTACCACGACAATTCTACATCGCACTCGCTTGTTCTTCGGCATTGTGACGAATACACAAGGACACGCCTTCAAGGTGACATCTTTCTTGAGCATGGATATTGCGGATCATACTACTTGTGTTGCTTGCACCATGAGACTTACTGTTCATCTTGGACCACTTGATTGCACACTTGTTAGAGATCTTGCTTCGACTTGTCATTTTCACCATTCCATGAATCATGATATATATGCCTTGTGTGTTGCATCCAATTCTTGGATTATTTGCTCCTCTCATATGTTTGGTTGCAACAATGTCATCACTTCACATATTCCATGTCCCATTGATTGCTACATGCTTAGCTTGATTGCCTCACACATGATGAACAATTGCTCTTTCTATTGTGTTGAGTGCCACACTATGTTCACTACACCCTATGCACATTATGCTTGGATTGTCTTGCACTTAACCCATGTGTTTAGACATCTCATCTTCTTAGGTGTTGTGAATGATTCCTATGCCTACCATAGACCTTTCATTGAGTGCTTTGCCCATGCTTGCTATGAACTTGAGGTAGATTCTTATTATCTTGACACACATATTTGCATCACTACCTTACATTTACATGCTTGTCCCCATGATATCTTTGCTTGTGCTCGATTGATATGCTTACATGCCATGTCACAATCCCTTGTCACACCATATGCTTTGCATGATGACGACACTTGTTTGGTGAATCACCGCTTGAATGTTTGGTTTTGCACTCACGCTAACCACATTTCTTTTTCCAAGTGTTTGTTGTCCTTGCTCCTTTTGAAGGAATCCCAAGACGGTGCGACATTGGAGAGTGCCCGTTTCGAACTTCAAGATGACAAGTACTTGGTGAACGTCCACTTCTACACGGCGAAGCCATCTCTTTCCCATGGTGATTTGGTTTTCGATCCGAGGTCGGATCTTTCCCAAGGGAGGGGAGATGATGCGGAGCATCCTATGGACATCACCATGTCAAGAGTCTGTTCGGCGAGTGACACGTGCAACATCTACTTCACATACACAAAGGTGAATCATCTCCTTTACACGTGCTCACTTGACCCCTTCAAGGATGGTATACTACATGACACTCCACTCGTGTGCATGCATAGGTATTGTCGGAACGGTACGGACGACGAGGAGGAGTGCGAGCGCAAGTGTACAACTACACCATCCGCGAGGGAAGCGTGGAAGCGAAGACGGAAGAAGGAGCTGCGGAGTCTACAACGACCCGACGACCGGAAGCCACCGGACGTCCGACACTCTCCAGCGCCCGGACGACCGACGTCCACCGGACGTCCGACGCAACCACGCCAGGACCAGCCAGGAGATCTACAGCGGCCGGACGACCGACAACCTCCGGACGTCCGACAAGTCCCAGCGCCCGAACGACCGACGCCGACCGGACGACCGGCGCCACTTTCACGGAACGATATTAGCGGAAGTCCGACGCCCTCCGGACGACCGGACCCCCGCGAGCGACCGGACGTCCGACGCAGACCGGACGTCCGACCCTGCCTATGCGCAGCCGGGCCTTTGGCCTTATATCTCTCTCCCACTTACCCCTTCGTGGCTTAGACTATAAATAGACCACCTTCACCTCCTTTCTAGGGTTAGCAAAGTGATAGCTCATTTGTGTGTGAGTTTTGCTCCTACCTTACTCTACTCTTGAGAGAAAGAGAGAGACTACTACTCCTTTTGGAGGCCAAGACCTCCATCTAGGAGAAGATCCTGCGGGATATATCATCAAGACCCCCTCTTGGGTGGCCCCCTTCAAGACCTCCTCATGGAGATGAACCTTACCTTGTATCTTTCCCTTTTGTTGTTCATGTACCTTGTGGATCTTATGTGTTTGATTGTCTAGTGGATGTGTGATTGGACTTGTTCTTGAGTGTTTCCCCTTGTGATTTCTCTCCGTTCTTCCCCGTGTCCATCGTGTTCTTCGAGGGATCCCACTCCAATCGTGAAAGATCGGCCTACACCGGGTTAGCCCCGTATCAATTGGAAAGTAATAAGTAGATGATGGGTTGCTAGAGTGACAGAAGCTTAAACCCTAGCTTATGCGTTGCTTCATAAGGGGCTGATTTGGATCCACATGTTTCATGCTATGGTTAGGTTTACCTTAATACTTATTTTATAGTTGGGATGCTTGCAATCGGGGTTAATCATAAGTGGGATGCTTGTCCAAGTAAGGACAGCACCCAAGCACCGATCCACCCACATATCAAATTATCAAAGTACCGAACGCGAATCATATGAACGTGATGAAAACTAGCTTGACGATAATTCCCATGTGTCCTCGGGAGCGTTTTCCTTCATATAAGAAATTGTCCAGGCTTGTCCTTTGCTACAAAAAGGATTGGGCCATCTTGCTGCACTTTATTTACACTTGTTACCCGTTACAAATTACTTTATCACAAAACTATCTGTTATCGATAAATTCAGTGCTTGCAGAGAATACCTTGCTGAAAACCGCTTATCATTTCCTTCTGCTCCTCGTTGGGTTCGACACTCTTACTTATCGAAAGGACTACGATAGATCCCCTATACTTGTGGGTCATCACATCCGCATAGAGCAATTCAGGCCCATTTGTCTATTGAATGTGAGTTTCAAGAACTTTACGAAAGTGGCCACCAACAGGCTGACAAAGGTTGCCCATTCGGTGGTGCAACCAAGTCAGATTGCCTTCATGCCTGGAAGACACATCCTAGAGTGGGTAGTTGTCTTACACGAAACTTTACATGAAATCCACTCGAAGAAACTCGATGGAGTTATATTCAAAGTGGACTTTGAGAAGGCCTATGACAAGGTCACATGGCCTTTTCTGCAGCAAGCCATGCGCATGAAAGGATTTAGTGAGACATGGAGGAATCAGGTGGATTCCTTTATCCAGAGAGGTAGTGTTGGAATAAAGGTGAATGATGACATCGGTCATTACTTTCAAACGCATAAAGGCCTGAGACAAGGAGACCCGATGTCTCCGATACTGTTTAATATTGTGGCAGACATGTTGACAGTTCTCATAGGTCGGGCCAAGGAGAAGGGCTTGGTAGGTGGAGTGATTCCCCATTTGGTGGATGGGGGAGTCTCTATCCTACAATATGCGGATGGCATCATTATATTCATGGAGCACGACCTCGCAAAAGCCAGAAATATGAAACTAGTATTATGCCTATTTGAACAATTGTCGGGGCTAAAGATCAATTTTAACAAGAGTGAATTGTTCTGCTTTGGTAGTGCCAAAGAAGACCAAGACAATTACAAGAACCTGTTCGGTTGTGAACTGGGATATTTGCCCTTCAGTTATCTAGGTATTCCAATTCACCATAGGAAATTGACTAATAAAGAATGGAAATGTATCGAGGATCGGTTCGAGAAGAAACTAAGCTGCTGGAAGGGTAAGCTTATGTCTTATGGAGGAAGGCTCGTCTTGATAAATTTGGTACTAACGAGTATGCCGATGTTCCTCCTGTCTTTTTTCGAGGTGCCCAAAGGGGTACGCAAGAGATTAGACTTCTATCGATCTTGATTTTTTTGGCAGTCTAACGAGGTCAAGACAAAATATCGCCTGGCAAGATGGGATATTATTTGTCGACCAAAAGACCACGGGGGGCTTGGGATCGAGAACCTCGAGGTGAAAAATAAGTGCTTGTTGAGCAAATGGCTTTATAGATTGTCGCAGCATTCCGAAGGAATGTGGGCACAAATCCTCCATAATAAATATTAGCACTCCAAAACTCTAGCCCAGGTTACTGTAAGACCTAATGATTTACCATTTTGGAAGGGACTCATGAGAGTGAAAGAAACCTTCGTCCATAGGGTGAAGTTTATTGTTGGGGACGGAACAACAACAAGGTTTTGGGAAGATACGTGGTTAGGTGATACACCGCTAGCTCTCCAATATCCTTCCCTGTATCATATTGCTCAACGGAAGGAAGATTACGTAGCAGCGATGATGCAGACGATACCTTTGAATATCCATTTCAGGGGTCTCTAGTAGGGGAACGATGGACCTCTTGGCTTCACTTAGTCAGGAGCTTAATGGAAGTTCACCTATCAGATCAGGGAGACTCTTTCAGCTGGAAGCTAACGAGTAACGGTGTGTTCACGGTTAAGTCGATGTACTTAGATCTTATAAATTCTGGCCCAATCCCACGATCGCTTCACATTTGGTGAGTTAAGGTTCCCTTACGAATTAAGATTTTTATGTGGTTTGTTCACAAACAAGTGATCCTTAACAAAGATATTTAGCGGAGATGGGTAGGTAGCTCGCGGTGTTGTTTGTGTGTTCATGATGAAACAATACAACATTTATTTCTTGATTGCCCTCTCGCGAAGTTATTTTGGCGGTCTGTTCATGTAGCCTTAAATATTATTCCTCCAGATAGCATTGAAACGTTGTTTGGAACGTGGCTAAATGGGGTGACTACTCATATCGCGTCTACTATTCAGATTGGAATATGCACACTTCTTTGGACTATATGGAACTGCAGGAATGATATGATTTTTAACAGAAGACCTATAACTAATTTCTTGCAGGTTATATTCAGGGCTACGACATGGATCCGTACGTGGTCATTACTCACTCCTACGGCCTCCAGGGAGCAGCTGGCTACTGGGTGCAACCGATGGGAGATGGCAGCACGAGTTTTTTTCAACCGGTTTGGATGGCGGTCGCTGCATAGGATAGGTCCTTAGTGAATCTCCGTCCAGCCGGATGCGGCTTTGAGCTTTGTACTCTTTATTTCTTTGCTCCTTTTGTGAGTTGTACTTTGCAGACCATACTTTGTTTGATTCGTCGTTTTTAATAAAGTGGCCGCATGCATCTCTCCGATGCAGAGGCCAGGGGATGACCTCCTTTTCAAAAGAAAATTCTAATTGTATATGCTTTTCTCTACAAATTTGTAAAGTTTGACTTCTCAAAAAAAATATGCACTGCATTGTGGAACAGAGAGAGTGTGAACTACTCCCTCAGCGGCTCAATGTCTTACATTATGGGAGGGAGGGAGTAGAAGTGAAAGGGTTTGACAAAATTCGGGCACCGAAGCACTTGCCATGGCGCTCTTGAGAAGATCGAAGGCCGTCTGAGCTTGCGCGGTCCTCTCGAGTCCTTTCTTCGTCAAGAGATTTGCCAGTGGCATGCTGATGACGCCGCTCCACAAACTTTCGGTAGTAGCCTGTGAGGCCGAGAAAGCTGCACAGCTCTATTGACATGGATGGTGTTGGCCAGTTGAGCATGGCATATGTCTTCTCTGTGTCCATGGCGACACCGTCGCGAGATAACGTGGCCGAGGTGGCCGATGTTGTCCTTGGCGAACAACACTTGGACATTTTGGCGTAAAGATGGTTTTAACAGAGTAGCTCGAACACCGCTAGTAGATGCTCCTCATGTTCCTGCAACGTGGTGCTATACACCAAGATGTCATCCAGAAAAATGATCACGAATTTGCGCACGTACTCGTGGCTGGCATGTTCGTCAGGCCGAATGGCATGACCCGAAAATGAAAGTGGCAGTAGTGAGTTTTAAATGCCGCCTTCTCCGTGTCGCTCTCCCGCATGTGGATCTGATGGTAGCTCGCTCGCAAGTCCAACTTGGAGAAGTCAGTGGCACCAGGGAGCTCGTCGACGGTCGGTAGTGGAAATCCGTTGTTCACGGTGATGTCATTGAGACGACACTAGTCGATGCAGAATTGCCAAGATCCGTCCTTTTTCTTGACCTGGAGGACTAGGGCGGCAAATGGGCTCATGTTGTGGAGGACTAGGGCGGCAAATGGGCTCATGTTGTGTGATATCACCATAGACTGCCAGATGTCTCAGACTTGTCGTTCAATCTCGTCCTTTTGCAAGGGCGAGTAGCGGTAAGGTCTTGTGTTTGCTGGTTGCGCACCATTGACCAACGTGATTGCGTGGTCATACTATCGGTGTAGAGGCAGCTCCTTGAGCTCTCCAAACACGTCGTCGTCATCGAGTGATGTCTACTAGGCAACCTTCTTCTTGTAGGCTCTGTTGGGTCTCCAAGCGCAGAATTTGTAGGATAGTAGCAAATTTGCCTCAAGTGGATGACCTAAAATTTATTAATCCGTGAAAGGTGTAGGATGAAGATGACCTCTCTTAAATAACGCTGCAATCAAATACAAAAAATCTTTTGTGTTCCCAACACACCCAATACAATGGCAAATTATATAGATGCACTAGTTCAGTGAAGAGATGATGATACAAGTGTACTATGAATAGTAGGAATATATTTTTATAATCTGAATAAATCAAAACAACAGGATAGCACATAATAAAAGTGAGCATAAACGGTATTATAATGCTTAAAAACAAAACCTACGGTTCATACTTTCACTAGTGCAATCTCTTAACAATGCTAACATAATTGAATCGTATAACAATCACTCACGTGCGACAAAGAATCACTCCAAAGTTTCTACGGAGAACGTAGGATGAAAACATGTATCAACCTATGTGCCTAGATCATCCAATGTCACCACGGGAATCCGCAAATTGATTACCAAAACATATATCAAGTGACTCAATATAATACCCCATTGTCACCATGGGTATCCATATGCAGGACATAAAGTGTTCTCAAATCCAAAATATCCAATCCAACATGACGAAACCTCAGAGAGCAAGAGTCAATTCATCACAAGATAGAGAGAGAAGAACACCATATGATCCAACTCTACTAACAAAGCTCGTGGTACATCGAGATTATGCCGGATCAAGAACACGAGAGAGACAGAGATCAAACCAACGATTACGAGTCGAACAACTAGTCTAGACTAGTCGCTCAACTAGTCTACAAGTCGCAGAGTGGATGTCAACTCATTTTCTCGTGTAGACTACAAATACGAGTCGAGCCGTGGATGGACCAGTCGACGACTAGTCTGGACTAGTCAGCATATACGAGTCGAGCGACTCAAAAAAGAGAGCTGCCTCAGCTGGGACGAGGCGCCGCTAGCACCCACAGCCCCTGCCGCCGCCACCCACCGCTAGGACGGCGGATGGCGCAGCCATGTGCGATGTGCAGCGGCCGGCCGAAGCTCGTGCTCAGGCGGCGGCCATGGCCGTGACCCATAGGGGCGTGCGGCCTTGAGACAAGAGAGAAGGAAGAGAGAACGAGGAAAGGAGGCATGGCGGTGGTCGGCGGGCTCGCCAGTGGAAGGCGACAAGAGGCGCGGGTCGCGTGCGCGCATGCGTGATGGCGCTGGCGGCAGCAATTGGAGAGGTCGGGAACTAGGGTTCCAGTGGCTGGGGGCTAATTAGGCTGGCCATTTGGGCCCAAATGGGCCAGCTGGGGGTGTTGCGTGGTGCTGGGCTAGTATTTAGACAGTGGCTGGTCCTATTGCATACCCACTTGGGCCCAGAACATTGCGTAGCTCAATTATTTAGATAGTGGCTAGTTTTATTGCATAATGTACTGTTAGTATATACTACATACTACCACTAGGTATTAGTAGCTGAGTACTACAGTACCATGTTAACTAGTTAGCACTAATCTAGACTAGTCTAGATTAGTTAAGTCTTCGACTCGTCGACTTATAAACCCTGAATCAAACACATAGCTACTGGTACATACCCTCAACCCCGAGGATGAATTACTCCCTCATCGTCATGGAAACCGCCAGGGTGATGAAGATGACCTCAAAAATTATTTGACCTGAGACAAGTCATCTTTCCTTATCCATGAAAAATTATCTCCGGCGAGAACATGCCATCTCTAATCCGCTTAACAACCACTTCTTGCTCCTCCTCCTTGCGTGGAAATCTCGAAGGACGAGGTGCCTCAAGGGCGTCACAATCAGCACACTGCTCATCATCTCTCAGTACTATCTTTTGCAAGTTGGGAGATCGCTCCAACATGGACCTTATAAATGTAAACTGTTGTTCTAGCGATTTAAATCCAGCGAATTCTAGCTCTTTCAGAAGCTTGTTCTCGGAGCTGCTATCCAAGTGCATTTCCCACTTTGGACTCCTGTCAAGGTAGGAAGCGGGTCTGGCCTCGCCCAAATCGCATGTATGTTCCCATACCTGTATTTGTGTGAGCAATTCTTTAGAACTGTCATAGGAATCAAGTTCTAAATAATTTTCTCCTAAAATTTGTGAAAAACTAAAGCTCCAAGTGTGGGCAAGAAAAGAAACACAGACAAAGACATCACCTCAATATGTAACATTTCGACAGATGGTGCTGCTACAAGAAAGGCCATTGTCCATAAAATGTCAAATTCAACAAATATACCACCTACGTACGTACAGCTTCCTTAGCTTGCTGAATGCGGTGCGGAGTTCCTCCATTTCAGGTTGCAACCAAAGCTGATCACAACATTAATTAATTAAATAAACAAAAAAAATAAGAATTGATAGTCTGCAAGCACATAGATGAGATCATCAAAGAATTTACAGCTATGTATGTTCTCTATCATACATAACACATCCATGATATAACTTTCATATATGTGACGACATGACGAACCAAATAAAGTAGTAGTACTTACGGCTTCACCTTGGAAATCCAATGAGAGAGTATGTATGCTTGTTACTCCATGTAGAAGCTCACTTAATTTAAATATGTCTTCCTCACAAACTGAACCACATGAGAGTTCTAATTGCCCAAGTGATGGGACAAAACCAAAGGTCAACGGGGCACACTGAGATATCCAAGACTCACAAAAGAACTTCTCCAATTTAGGGAGGCAGACAAGGTCGATTCTCAGAAAGCGACACTTCTCAATTTCAAGAACACAGAGTTTTGAGTCTGGCGCATCAATCTTAAAGACAGAGTAGGAACCAGTATCACAATGATAAAGGGTTAGATGCTTAAGTTGCTTGCAGCAGTCAAACAGGACATGGTGCATGTCCAATTTGTCAAAGCCTACAATTTTTAGAAAGAGCTTTGTGAGGCAGTGGAGCACACTAGGGTAGGCAGTGAAAAAATCATCTATGTCTTGAGCTCGCTGTTGCATCTCTTCGTCGCTACGGTCCAGAGTCTTTGTCTCATCAAGAATGCCGAGATTTAAATCTTTCAACAAACCACTGTCGATCGCATCACCTAACAGTGGGCCAACTTCGCAAAGGAAAGTGTTGATCAAATAGAGGTTAAGGCGCAAACTTGAGATAGTGGATCCTCTCTGTTGTTTATCTAACAAACTCCTGGTTGCTTTGGTCAAAGACGCCATGGCTTGTTCCATATCATTTGCCTCAACAAGGTCAGCGTACGGAGTGGATAGGAAATCCTGGACATCGATGCTGAGTTCAGGCAGCAACCAAGGCAGATGCCTCCACCGTGTAGAGAGCACACTTGTCCTTGTAGCCACAAGTGAACTGACTCTCCCCAAGATGGACAGTAAAATATCATCAGTTAGAGCGCTGAGTCTATCTTCGTCGTCCAGTTGCTGCAACATAAATCAAGCATCCATTATTTAGCTGCCATAACTTTATTCAGAAATACCAAACAGAGAATAGTTACACATGGTGACAGGAACTAAAATCTCTCTAGCGTGAAAATTGCTTGATTATCTCTAGTACTACAGCATACCAACTCTGAAACTTTGAATTCCAAGATGATGGAAACACAACTACAGTGTGTTGATTAGTAACGATCTGACCGCTAAATTTGCCGCTACAGTACCATGCAGTCTGCTGTGTATGGTTCTAGGTAAAACCTCAGTGGCCATATAAAGAAATCCTGCTAATTGTCGCCCTCCGATACTTGCAAACTTTATTATGAAAAGTATGCATCAATCCACGTAATCGTCGAAAAGCTTTCGAGAGAATGGATGCAGGAGTTGTGCAAAAGAAGAAAATAAAAATCATTCCCATCACTGCCATACAGGAGATGTAAACTGGAGCTTTATATCGTCAGAACAAAGAGAGACATCTCTTTACATCGGCATGTTTTTTTTTGTCGTCATTGCTTTCTGTTCTCCTTCCTACATGATCAATTAAATGTTCCAATAGAAAAATTATGGCCAGGTTCATAGTTCTACATGTTGAAGTGGGCAAAAACAAAACAAAGTCATGGCGGCACAGCGAAACTTTGAACCCAAACCTGGCTATAATTTTTGACTACTTCTTCACTCTGTCAAAACCACCTAAATTATAGGTAATTTAGCTCATAACACGCAAGAAAAACAACTTAAAAAACAAAACATTCAACATTTACATTGCATGCTACAATAACCCTCAAGAGCTTATAGTGTTACATTAATATAAGAACAAAAATATGAACAGAGAGGCATGGCGATCAAGACGAGAGGGGACTTATTTGGCTGTGGGAACTGTCGTTGTGATCGCTATTATTCCCCTCCATTGGCGATGTGGGAAGCTGTATTTCGGTGGTTCGGTCGAAGTGGTATATCGCAGCTCCGGCGAAGGCTTGGAATGAATGTTTAAGGCAACCGTGGAGGCTCTCGACTATTGCAGGCCAATCCTCGTCCTTATTCTGCCACTATTTATAATAACTCAGCGCTGCGCCGGGGCAGCAAAGCCCCCTCCCAGTCGGACTGCAGCTACACAAGCTCGCCGATTATTACTCTTATTATTATTCCGACGAATTGGAAAGTTATCCGTACCCTGGAGGTGCAATCCGAGTGCTGCTGCTATTGATCCAGTCATATAAATAGATTGATAAACAGCAGTACTCCCATGAATGAATGAAGAAGAACAAGGAAGATGTGGCGCCAGAGCAAGGCGGACGGACGGACAGACACTGAAATTCAATTCAAATTCAAATCCAGTGTCGGATCCGGCGTGGACTGGAGCGTGAAGCTCAGCAGCCCTCCCGCGGAAATTTAAAGATCTGGCGCGCTACTGACCCTGAAATTCATTCGAATTCACCCCCTCGTTAGAGAGATAAGAGATACAGTAGATGCGAGCAAACGGAGCCGAATCCGGGATGGATTGGAGCGCTTACCTTACCGGAGGAGGAGGGTTATGGCCGGCTGGCTTGGCGGAGAAGAAGAAGAGGGCGGCGGCCGAGGTCTGGGCTCTCACCTCTCAGAACAGACGAACCCTACACCCGCAAAAAAAAAAAAAAAAAAAAGGACGAATCCTAGCGAGATGTTTTCATCTTGGGCCAACGTTGGGCCGATACTTGTTGATTTCTTTTTAAAAACGAATCGAATTCTACCGACCGAACCGCTAGAACAGAGCGACGGCACGACTGCCAGGCTAGAACAGAGACGGAGGCAGAGTGACTTGTCTGTTTTCTGTGGGGAGAAGAGAGTAATTGATAAATCACAACAATAATCATGAGCTTTTTTAAAAAAAAAAGGTCATCCCGGCCTTTGCATCGGAGAGATGCATAACGGCCACTTTATTAAAACAAATTCAACAGAAATAAATAGTTTGGTCTGCAAAATACGGCTCACAAAAGGAGCTAAAAAGGTAAAATAAGAGAAACTCAAAGCCACAACCGGCCGGACGAACAGCTACTAAGGACATATCCTATTATGCGACAGCCATCCAAACCGTTTAAAAATAGCCCGTGCTACCATCTCCCATCGGTTGCATCCAGTAGCCAGCTGCTTCTGGAGCCCGTAGGAGTGAGTAACGACCACGTACGGATCCATGCCGTAGCCCTGAAGATAACCTGCAAGAAATTAGCAATAGCTAATCTGTTAAAATCAAATCATTCCTGCAGTTCCATGTAGCCCAAATAAGTGCGCATATTCCAATCCGAATACTTGACGCAACATGAGGAGGCCCTCCATTTAGCCACGTCCCAAACAACGCGTCAATGCTTACCAGAGGCGTAATATTAAAGGCTATATGGACAGACCTCCAAAGTAACTTCGCGAGAGGGCAATTAAGAAATAAGTGTTAAATTGTTTCATCGTGAACACAGAAGCAACATCGTGAACTACCTACCCATCGCCGCTTTATTAGGTTATCTTTGGTGAGGATCACTTGCTTGTGAACAAACCACATAAAGATTTTAATACGCAAGGGGATCTTGACTTTCCAAATGTGTAACGATCTTGGGATTGGGCTAGAGTTAATAAGATCTGAGTACATCGGTTTAACCGTAAACACTCCATTACTCGTTAATTTCCAGTTCGATGTATCTCCCTGATCAGAGAGTTGAACATCCATCAACCTCCTCACTAGGTGTAACCAGGAAGCCCATCTTTCACCTACCAGGGATTTTCTGAATTGGATATTCAAAGGTATCGTCTGCAAAATTGTTGCTATGTAATCTTCTTTACGTTGAGCAATATGATATAGGAAAGGATATTGAAGAGCTAGCGGTGTGTCGCCTAACCAAGTATCCTCCCAAAACCTTGTTGTTGTTCCGTCCCCAACAATGAATTTCACCCTATGGAAGAAGGTTTCTTTCACTCTCATGAGACCCTTCCAAAATGGTGAATCATTAGGTCTTACGGTCACTTGAGCATGAGTTTTAGAGTGCAAGTATTTATTTCTTAGGATTTGAGCCCACATGCCCTCGGGTTCAAGTGATAACCTATAAAGCCATTTGCTCAGTAGACAATAATCTCGAGTTGTTGTTCTTTTTTTCAAAGAAGAATCACGAGGTGTTAGGTGACGAGCCAATGAGCCATGGATCTCTGCTCTGCTCCCGCCGGAAAAGAAAAACAGCGCGCCAATGTTGAGGAACTGATGCGTCGACGAGGAGTTAGCTGCTGGATGTGATGTCGATCGCCGGGCGGAGGAAGCGAGCGGCATCCGTGTAACGGACTCGATCTACTGCAAACTAGAGATCGGATCTGGAAGGGGATGGAGAGGGAGGTAGGTAGGTTTTGGAGGAAGGGGAAAGGTAGTAATCAGAGGAAGAGCAACTTCTCTCTGTCGATCCAGTTCTGCATTCTTCGATAATCCACTCCCTGGTAGCCTAGCTACTTAACCACACTCACAGGCATGCAGGCCCGGTTGGCCCAATAGGCAACACACACACTCCAGCCTAACAGGAACCGCCAACTGGCATCATTCTTCAACTGCCACCCGGTCCAGTCCCTCTCCTGGGCCTCCTGCCGGTGGGGTCGCCCCTGCAGGCGTGACATTCTCCCCCCTTGGGACTCGGCTTGTCCCCAAGCCGTGCTTGCTGGAAAGCGACGACGGAGGTCTTCTGGTTCCTCCCAGGTTGCCAGCGACGGTGGCAACTCGCTCCACTGCACCAAAAGTCGCGGGCGCATCTCCCCCTGCGTCTTGATGAGCTTGGTTGCCAAAATCGCCTCAGGAGAGTGTTCTGCCTGCAACACAGAGTTAGCTGGTGGAAGGCTCGAACTTACAGAAACGACTGGACCTATCGCCTTCTTCAATTGAGAGACGTGCACCACAGGGTGTATTTTATTGTCAACCGGCAACTGGAGTTTGTACGCCACCTTCCCGATCCGAGCTATGACAATATACGGCCCGTAATATCTGAACACCAACTTTTGATATGGCCGCTGAGCCACCGATGTCTGGATGAATGGTTGAAGCTTCAAGTACACCAGATCCCCTACCTCAAAAGACCGATCCGTGCGATGCTTGTCTGCTTGCTTCTTCATTCGATCTTGTGCGTGTTTCAGCTGCTGCTGCAAGTGATCCATCATGACTGCTCTCTCTTGTAACCACACCGATAGGTCTGGCACTGAGCTCTCCTCCACTTGTGTGACTGCAAATTCTCGCGGCAAATGCCCATAGATCACTTCAAAAGGAGTGCGCCCTAGCGAGGAGTGAAAAGCTGTATTGTACCAATATTCAGCCAAAAACAACCATTTGCTCCTGTTCTTCGGGCACGAGTGCACCGCACACTGTAAGTATCCTTCTAAGCACTGATTCACCCGCTCGGTTTGCCCATCAGTCTGTGGATGATAAGATGAGCTCAATCTCAGCTCGGTTTGGGATAGCTTGAATAGTTCCTGCCAAATCGCACTGGTGAATATCCGGTCTCTGTCCGAGATGATGGCCAGAGGCAACCCATGCAACCTGAAAATGTTCTTCATGAACACTTCTGCCATTGTCAGCGCTGTGTAAGGGTGTTTCAGGGGTATGAAAATGAGCATATTTCGAGAATTTATCCACCACTACAAGAATTACGTTCTGCCCTCCTGAGGTCGGTAGCCCCTCGATGAAATCAAGAGACACAACTGCCCACGGTCGCTTTGGAATTGGAAGAGGTTGCAGTAATCCCGCTGGAGAGATCCTCTCTGTCTTAGCTCTCTGACAAGTGTCGCAAGATTTCACGTACTGTTTGATCATGGTCTTCATGCCTTTCCAAGAGAAGAGGTTTTTGACCCGATGATAAGTAGCATAGAATCCTGAATGGTCCCCGATCGCGCTGTCATGCAAGGCTTTGATCAAAGCTAACTAAGTTGTTTCATCTGAGCCAATCCAAATGCGCCCTTTGTGCCGAATCACCCCATCTTGCAAGGCGTAGTCACTGTCACTGGTTGGATCCAGCGTTAGTTGTTCCAGTCTGCGCTGAGACTCCGCGTCCTGATAACTGCTTGCGACGGCCTCGAGCCACGCTGGCCTACAGACTGAGACTGCTGCGAGCTCCCCCTCATCCCAATGATCTCTTCTTGACAACGCATCGGCTGCCTTGTTGGTGATGCCCGTTTTGTACTGGATTTGAAATTGAAGACCCACGAGCTTGGTGAAAGCTCTCTGTTGAATTGGCGTGTTCAGCCGCTGATCTGTCAAGTGGAGCAAGCTCTTTTGATCCGTGCGCACCAAGAACTCCGCGTGTTGCAAATACGGGCGCCAGTGGTCTACTGCAAGCATCAGCGCTAGGCATTCTTTTTCATAAGCAGAGAGTCCAAGGTTGCGTGGGGCGAGAGCCTTGCTCAAGTAGGCCAGGGGTGAGCATCCTGCATAAGCACTGCACCCACTCCCGTAGCGCTCGCATCTGTCTCGACCACAAACTTCTTTGTGAAATCTGGCAATGCCAGCACCGGAGCCTGAACCAGTGCTTTCTTCAATTCATTGAATGTTGTCTCAGCCGTTGGTGTCCAGATAAACAAGGTCCCCTTCTTAAGCATGTCCGTCAAGGGGAGAGAAATGATACCAAAGTTTCTGACGAATTTACGGTAATAGCCCGCCAGCCCCAAGAACTCCCTCAACTTACGAACTGATTCCGGACGCGGCCAATCACGGACTGACTCGATTTTGCTGTCATCCGTCGCCACCCCTTCGCTGCTGATCTTGTGCCCCAAGTATATTATCTGTTGCTGCGCGAACGAGCACTTCGAGCGTTTGACCTTCAGGCTGTGTTCCATCAGTGTTTGCAGAACTTGTCTTAACAGCCGCACATGCTCCTCCATGGTTGAGGAGTGAATCAGTATATCGTCCATGAACACCAACACTCCATGACGGAGTAAGGGTCCCAGCACGATATTCATCCCACCCTGGAATGTAGGTGGCCCTCCAGTTACCCCATATGGCAACACTCTGAACTGAAAATGCCCCTGATGGGTTTTAAATGCAGTCTTTGGTTCATCCTCTTCACGGAGCCTGATCTGATGATAGCCCGCCCGAAGGTCTAATTTGGAGAACCAACGAGACCCTGCCAATTCGTCCAACAGTTCATCTATGATCGGCATGGGGTAGGCACTTTTCACTATGATTGCGTTCAAGTGCCGATAGTCCACGCACATCCTCCATGTCATATCTTTCTTCTTGACAAGCAACACCGATGATGAGTAAGGGCTCGAGCTTGGAACAATCAACCCAGCCTTCAGCAACTCTTTTACTTGAGTCTCAATCTCTTTTTTTTGTTCAGGTGTGTACCTGTAGGGTCGGACGTTGACTGGCTTCGCTCCTGGAATGATGGGAATGACATGATCCCACTCTCGATGTGGTGGTAATGCATTTGGTTCTTCGAATACCTCCTGAAATTCTTGCAACACTGCATGTACTTCCACTGGAATATGCTCGATAATCACCTCCTCTCCCACTGCATACAAACAAACTATGTGAGCCACATCATTGGTCTCCTCCAGCGCACACAATTGGTCACAAGTGATTGGCTGAACTTGCTGAAGCTGTTTTTTCACTCCTGTCAACAGAATTTGCTGTCCCTGGTGCATAAATTTGAGTTGCTTTGCTGCCCAATCGATCCACATTGGTCCACATAACTCCAGCCAATCAATCCCCACCACCATATCTAGCAACCCAGTGACAAAACCCTGAGATCGGAGGAGAATTCATACCCTTGAGTGTGCCACTTGCAGTTGGGCACCACCCCAGAACAAGTTAAGGTCCCACCATCAGCTATCTTGACTGAAACCTTGTTCATCTGCTGCACTTGCAGGTTCAGCCTCTCTGCCACTATATCGCTGATGAAACTATGAGAACTCCCGGAGTCGACCAGTATCAAAAGTTCCTGGCCACCAATTTGTCCAAGCAGCCGAACAGTGCGTGGTGTTGTTTGCCCCGTGGTAGCCACTTTGGATATGCACATGAGCACATCATCATCCGAGTCCGGTTCCTGCACTGCCGGAGGGTCCTGCTATGCTTGCAGCAACTCCAGCAACTCCTCTACGACATGAAGTTGCACGGTAGGCCCGCACTGATGCCCTTGACCCCATCTTTCTCCACATTTGAAGCAAAGTCCACGGGCTCGCCGGTAGTTACGCAGGGCCGCCACACGATCATCGCCCCTTCCTTGCCGGTCAGGAGGGTTGGCCGCGTCCAGTGCGCGGCGATCCTCGGCAGCCGCTGGTGGTCCTGGCAGCATCTGGCGCGCGGGTGGAGCACCAATCGCCAACAGAGGGCGTTGCGCCGGCGCCCTGTGCTGCTGACCATCCTGGCACCTATACTCCCGGCGCGACATCGCTTCCAAAAGCTCCTCCTGCAACGTAGCCAGAGAGAAAGCAGATTCCAAATCTTTCGGCTGATGAAGCATAACAACAGCTCGTATATCACTCTTAAGACCATCTAGGAACTGGGTGATGAAGTAGCACTACAAAAAAAGACACATCCTTGACATTTTGGGCCGAACGAAAAAAAATTTGTCATACATATGACACTTCTATGACGATAATTGTGACAAAACCCGGTATCATCATAGATGTGGTGGGCTCCTACTTCTATGACAAAAAATCATGACAGAAAATGGGCTTTTCGTCCTGGGCGGGCCGGAGACGCAGCTGCATGACATTCTTTGGGCCGTGCATGACGGAAAAAACCGTGGTAGAAGCGAGGGGGAGGAAAATTTCGGGGAGTTCCCGGTTACTGTGGGAGGTTGGGGGCTGAGCGATGCGCGTTTCTCTCGTACACGTACGCGCATGTGTGTGAGGCGTTGGCTCTAACTGAACCCGAGCGAGGCATTGGGCTCTAACTGAACCCGAGCGATTGCACTGCAGGCTACGCGTTACTGAACCCGAGCGATCGATCGATGGCTGTTAACTGAACCCGATCGAGCGATTCCTTCGCTACTGCTGCTAACTAAAGCCGATCGATTGGATGAACAGTGAGCGTTGCGGGGGGGGTTGGATGAACAGTGAGCGGTGGCGTTGCCTCTGGATGAACAGGACCCCGTGGTGTGGAGGGCTGGATGAACAGTAGATGGTGGAGGGGTGCCCGTGGAGGGGTGGTTGAACAGGACCCCGTGGTGTAGAGGGCTGGATGAACAGTAGACGGTGGAGGGGTGCCCGTGGAGGGGTGGTTGAACAGTAGCCGGTGGAGTAGCGCGCGGTGGAGGCTGGATGAACAGGAGCCCGTGGAGGCTGGAGGAGGTCGACGGTAGCCCGTGGAGGCTGGAGTAGGTCGACGGTGGAGATGAACAGTATCCTGTGGAGTCCCGTTTTGCGGTACGCCACACCCCTCCCGATGAACAGGACCCCCGTTTCGACCGAGGAGGTCCGTTTTGCGGTACGCCACACCCCTCCCGATCAACAGGACCCCTGTTTCGACCGTAGCAGGTCCGTT
>NC_057808.1:246801786-246824432 GCF_018294505.1 Triticum aestivum | reverse complement strand
CGTAGGAGGGCCGTTTCCTCCGTTTTGTGGAACGCCACACCCCTCCCGATCAACAGGACCCCCGTTTCGACCGTAGGAGGTCCGTTTCCTCCGTTTTGCGGTACGCCACACCCCTCCCGATCAACAGGACCCTGTTCCGAACGTAGGAGGTCCGTTTCCGCCGTTGTGCGGTACGCCAGGCCTCGTTTCCATCGCCTGTTCCGTCCAAGCCCTCCCGATGAACACGACCACGCATTCCGTTCCGACCCAGCCGGTTGGCTCCCACGCGTTCCGTTGCCTCCTGATGAACACGACGCATTCCGTTGCCTCCCCATGAACACGACGCATTCCGTTGCCTCCCCATGAACACGACGCATTTCGTTGCCTCCCCATGAACACGACGACAACGCTGTTTCTCTGTTCCGACCCAGCCATGTACACGAGCCCTGGCCGTACGTATGTGCGAGTAGGCGTTCGAGACCCTGCCCGTATGTACACATACGTGGCCGTATTTTCTTTCTTGCACCCTGGCCGCTGTACGTACGTGTACATGCTACGTGCCTCTACTACGACACGTATGCGCCTCTACTACGACACGTGCGCGCCTCTACATCCACCAGTATATATGTACGTACACGTTCGCGACCAGAATGACAACGCTACGTACGCTTCGACCAGGTGGGTCCCGACTGTCAGACACTTCTTTGCGTGCGAAGATGTAGCTGGTGGGTCCCAGCAGTTAGGGGGGAAACATTTTTTTCGCGAAATACGGTGGCCCGTCCAGTGGGTCCCCGCTGTCAGGTGGAGGAATAATTATTTTGCATGTAATAAGGAGGCACTTCCTTGCTGCGGCCGTGGACCCAGCTGTCAGCCTCTCCACGTACAGTCCACGTCCGATGGAAGCCGTTCCTTGACCACGTTGACCACGCCGCGCCAAGAGCACCAGGGCGATGGACGACGACGAGGCCTAGGAAGGGGACGACGCGGAGCCGGGGAAGACGCGGCAGTGGATGCCCACGCGTAAAGGAGTACGAGGGTTCACTGGTTCGCTGCGGTGTGAGGCTGCCGTCGCCGCAGAATAACAGGGGGTGTGGGTGAGTAGAGGGATGGCATGGCCAGCGGTGGGAGTAGTAGGGGGCGGTAAGGCCTCCGCCGCATCGCAGCCGGCCACGGGAGGCAGGAGCACGAGGCACGACCGGCGCTGGTTTGGGCGGCTGGAGCAAGAAGACCAGAGGTTGAAGAAGCACTATGGCCGTTGGATGGACATCGTACGGTCACTGGAGCTAGAATCGTGCATATTGACTAAGTTGACAAAGCCCTCCGTCCCCGTCAACTTAGTAGGCCCACAAGTCAGCCTGCCACTATACTGGGTCCCAGCTAACAGGGGGAGTATTCATTTTTTTGTGCGTAATAAGGAGGCACTTCCTTGCGTGTGAAGATATAGCTGATGGGTCCGAGCTGTCAGCGGCGGTAATGTTTTTTTTCACGAAATACAGAGGCCCTTTCGGTGGGTCCCTGATGTCAGGTGGAGGAATCATTATTTTGCGCGTAATAAGGAGGCATTTCCTTGCGTGCGGCCGTGGACCCAGCTGTCGGCCTCTCCACGTACAATCCACTTCAGATGCACGTCGGTCGTTGACCACGTTGACTAGGCCGTACCGAGAGCACCAGGGCGGTGGACGACGGCGAGGCCTAGGAAGGGAACGACACGGAGGCAGGGAAGACTCGGCAGTTGTTTCCCACGCGGAGGGGAGTACGACTGTATGAGGGTTTACTGGTTCGTCTGTCGTCGCCGGAGAATAACAGCAGGTGTGGGTGAGTAGAGGGATGGCTAGGCCAGCGATGGGAGTACGGTGGGGCGGTGAGGCCTGCGCGGCAGCAGAGCCGGCCGCGGGGAGGAGGGAGCAGGCAGTCCCGCTGGCGCTTGTTTGAGCAGCTGGAGCAGGAAGAGCAGAGATTGAAGAAGCACGACGGCCGTTGGATGGCCATCCAACAGTCACTGCTTGTGCGTCAACCTTTTTTTAGGAAAGCCTCAAAAATCTGTGGAAAATAGCATACAGCCCATCTGCCATTATTTCTAATAATTTACAGCCCATTTGCTAATTATTAAGGTTTTAAGGAGCCCATATTCTTTTTGTTAGCATTACAGCCCATATTGTGGCCACGGTTAAAAAATTATGCGAAATTTTGCATATTTCGGTGCGGTCCGAACTATTTTTAATCCCGAAATTTTGACTCACATTCAAACTGATTTTGAAAATAAATGTATATCAATATAAAATCCAACAAATTCTCCACGCATAAAAATTAATGTAATTTAAAATCTCGAAATGAAAAATGGATATTTGAAACTAATTGCCGGTTTGATGTGTTTTAAAAATGTACAGCCCATTTCTCATTACTGATGGGCCATTTTCTCGGCCAGCCGAATGAAAGCTCCCCTCGTCTTGAAAGATTTGCAGCCCAACAGGCCTGACAAAGCGACTTACTTGGCAAATCACAAAAAAACTGGGCTGTGGCCGTGGACCCAGCTGTCAGCCTCTCCACGTACAGTACTCTTTCGATGGAATGTCGTTGACCACGTTGACCACGCCGCGCCGAGAGCACCAAGGCGGTGGACGACGGTGAGGCCTAGGAAGGGGACGACGCGGAGCCGGGGAAGACGCGGCAATGGATGCCCACGCGGAGAGGAGTACGAGGGTTCACTGGTTCGGCTGCGGTGTGAGGCTGCCGTCGCCGCAGGGCCTGGCTAGCGGTGGGAGTAGTAGGGGGCGATGAGGCCTCAACGGCAGCACAGCCGGCCACTGGAGGCAGGAGCAGGCGGTCTCCCCGGCGCTGGTTTGGGCGGCTAGTGCAAGAAGAGCAACGATTGAAGAAGCAGCAGGACCGTTTGATTCAAATCCAACGGTTACTGCTGCTAGAATCGTTTGTTGACTAAGTTGACAAGCCCTGCGTACGCGTCAACTTAGTAGGCCCACAGGTTAGCCTCCCAACCGGTGCGCCCCAGATGTCAGTGGGAGGAATCATTTTTTCGCGTAATAAGGAGGCAGTTGATTGCGTGCGGCCAGGCCAGCGGAGGGAGTAGGGTGGGCCGGGGAAGCCTGCGCGGCATCACAGCGGGCCACAAGAGGAGGGAGCAGGCAATCCCGCCGGCGCTAGTTTAGGCGGCTGGAGCAGGAAGATCAGAGATTGAAGAAGCACGTCGGCCGTTGGATGGACATCCAATAGTCACTGCTGCTAGAATCGTGTGTTCACTGACAAAGCCTTGCGTAAACAAGTCAGCCTCGAAATCTGTGGCGTGTACAGCCCATTTGCTATTATTTTTATAATTTTTACTCATTTTCTAATTCATATGGAATTTATTGCAGCCCGTTTTCCATTTTTAGAATTGCTGGCCATTTTCTGGTCAGTACCACGGTCAAAAAATTAACTAAGTATGTGGGAAATCTTGAAAATTCGCAAATTTTTGCTGGGGAACGAAATATTCTTAATCCAAAAATTAATAGCCATACTAAAACAAATTTAAAAATAAATTAGTACTATGTCATGTTAAATCCAATGAAATACGTATAAGATATCAGTGAAGAACAAAAACAAAAAAAGAAACTTATATCCCATTTGCTATAAATTTTTCGGAATTTTCAACCCCTTTTGATATTACTTTTAACAGACATTGACCATACTCTTAAGCCAGGCCGGAATGCATCCCTCCTCGTCTTGAAAGATTTGCAGCCCAGTAATTCGGAGAAAACAAATAGGCCTAGCTTGGGTATTCTTCAAAAAGAAATACTGGGCTACCTATTTTCCCAAAGAACTGGTGCATGAGCATTTAGCTTTATTTATTTATTTATTTACTTATTTATGTTTAGGGGACCATGAGCATGTACCTGAGTCGGATTCATGTGAGAGCCTCCCTTCTAGTTAATTATGGGCTTCTCTATTGGGCCTTCATCAGTGGGCTGCATGTTATCAACAAGTGGAAAAAGTGTTCCGTACGAAAAATAGTATGCGCTACGTACGGTATGGGGCACTAAAGGATCGAACCGTGCAACGACTTCCAAAACATTGTGTTTGTCATTCTAACAACACATTTATTCAACCAACAGATGAAATATACTACTGATTGTACATTGAAAACAGCAGCAGCAGCAACCAGGGCTGGGGGTGCAACAGAAGCAGTAAGCAGGCCAGAAGAGTGAAGACGCAGCTCTCTCTTCCAAACCAAACATCAGCCATCATTACAAAAGGGCTACCAAAAAAGAACAAGTGTATGCATCAAACTAAATAAAGATCCTACTACACCAAGTGTACGCATCTAACTAATTGGCTTAGTTAGACGTTACTATTTATTAAGCTGTGGAGATTGGCTGACGGCTTGAACCAGATGGGTGCCTGACGGGGGAAACTCCAGCTAGCAGGTCAAGTCTGATACTTGCGACCCTCTCTCCTACTTTGGGCTGCAGAGCGTGGCGGCACATATCAGGGTATGGTGCATGCAGAGACGCATGGTATGCTGTGTACACACAGTTTTGCCTGATGAACGAAACCGCGCTGCCATCATGATCCTTGCCGTCGGTTATCTCCTGGTTAATCGGATAATTCAGTCCGACAAACAGAGAGCGTGTACCAAGGCTACTTACCAGCCTCCAGTCAAAAATTCCTGAAGGCCCAGAGAAGCTGGGATCCTGCTCAAAGACCTTGCAGTGACTGTGATTGTATTCCGCGAAACAACACGTCCGGTATGTGCGAACGATCATCAATCTTTCGCCGTCATCTGATCGAGCCAGGAACCACCTGCAACTGCCATGCCGTTTTTCTTTGAAAGGTTCTGGGGTTAGGAAGGGTAGGGACACCAGGCGGCCTACAACATCATATCAAGTTGGAGTCAAATAAAAAAGGGCTCTTGATTTAGTCAATCTTAAGAACAGCATGTTATGAGCATGAATATTTTTTCAGCAAATGTTGACAGTAATATAAGCAAGCCATCATGATATCATAGGAAAGTAACATACTGCTGTAACAGCTGTTTGTAGCGATGACTGGAGTAGGCCAGCAATACGTCTAGCCATAGAAGGAGTCGACAGCGTAAATGAAGCCCTTGTGTTCAATGGCATCAGAGAACCATGGAGGATGTATGATCCTGCGATGGACGTGCAGATTTATCCACTTACCGCAGTGACCTGTCAGATAGGCGAGACCGTGGTTGAAGAATGCAATTAGCCTGAAATCTTTATAATTCGCAGATCTTGTGGGCACTTGGCAGATTACAACCTTGAGCAAATCAAACTTGGTATCATGTTGGCTACTGTAAGATTCCGAGTATTCTGGGCTGCGGTGCCAAAGCAGTGCAGTGTTAATCGAAGGAAGGGGGATCAATCGCCGGGTGTAGACCTCCACGAGCATCCAGCTGCCGCGACCGTCGACGAGCACCATCCAAGACGTGTTCATGCCGACCCAGTACATATCGTTAATGTAGCTGAGGCTGACGGGGATCGGATCGCAGTCAAGGGGGTTGATGCTCGCCACCCTTCGATCGTTATGCTGCGTGACACGCTGTTTCTGAAGATCAGGCGGCATCAGCAAGCAAGGAGCTGGCTTAAAAAGCTCCGGCCTGAGGGCTTTGAGTAAACAGTACAGCCCCGACGATCACGCGGCGAGCGGCATGGTACTGAGATTGTCCACACGCGAAACAATGAGCTTGATTACCTCTGTGGGGAGCGAATTCCAGCCACTCTTTTGGCGGACGCTGCTCGGTTCTGCCATTGTTAGTGCTTGGGTTTCGGACGAGGGGGGGAGGCGCCTTAGCGGGGATGGAAGATTGGACGAGATTATGTGCGGACAAAGATGGAGAAGCGAATATGTGCTGCGGGAAGTGGACAGGTGATGATGACTACAGCACGCCGCTTGACTTACGAGACACATACCAGCAGCGTAGGGTCATGTCGATGCCAGACAACTTGCTTGAGTGATCACAGTACTGGTACTCCCTACAGTGCTATGCCCTAACTTGCTTGAGTAGAGTAGTAGAGTAGGACTCTGCTCTACTACTAGCACCGGAGGAGTAGTATATTCTAATCTAAAATAGTTACAAACTTCAATGCCCGAGCGTGGAACGACTACGAACCGTGCTCAAAGACCGTGTCTACGTGGTGTTTGGACATGGGCGACAACCTCAACGCCAATGGTGCTGCTCCCGTTGCACCGTATGTGTTTCTGTCCTTCCTGTTCAAAATCGTGGTAGAATTCATGTTTCTACTCTGTATCCTACTACTATGCTAGTCCACATGATTAGTTTCATCTCTGTTATAGCCGTCATGATTTATTTTGTGCTTATTCGGATTAAATCTCGTAGTAACTTGCTCATATATTCAACTGGCGCAACGTCCCCTACAGCCACTCCCGTTTCATGGACAGCCTGGTCGATGCCTCCAAGGAGCCCTTCGTCCACTGCTATGAGTGCCTGATGCCGTTTTATGGCTCGCCGGTGGACATGGTGCATCACCTCACGGATGCGTGCAGCGGTCACTGCTGGCCCTTGGCGGAGAACATCAAGTACGAGACGTGCTACCCATTCACCATGCCGGAGTCGCTGGAGGATCACCGCCGCCTGCTAGTCTCGGAGGAGGACGACAACGTCTTCCTCTTGATCGTGGGCACCGGCGAGGCCCGCGCAGGCCGCCGCCCCGTCTCTGTAATGTGCGTCATGGGCGACGCCGCTGATGCTGACACTAACACGAGGCCGATGTACGGGTGCGTGGTCAGTGTTACTACCCCTCCGGGTCGCGTGGGCGGCGACACCGGCCTCATCGAACGGACTTGGACTCTGGGGAGCTGGGACTATCCCGCCAATGTGGACTTGGAAAACCCATGGCATCCTTTACCCGCCGACGCGGTGCACGGGGACTCCAAGGAGGTTCACCTGGACATACGCATTATCAAGTTAAATGTTGATCATTAGTCTTCGCTCAATGTAATCCGCTGTCTAAGCATGTGGAGACTTCCATGCAGGATCTTGCTCTATTGGAGTATCGCGCATGAATAAAAGTGTATCCATTTATGGTTTAGTCTAGAATCTTCCATGTATGAATTTTTACTACAGTACTGGTGAAAGACTTACGATGAACCATTTCTTACATCTCCTCTGCCCGCTTGCAAGTCATCCTGATTTAATCCCTCCGTCTAGGTGTATAAGGGCATGGTTAATATTACTTAATAGTATAGCCAACTGTTGACTATAAGAAAGTGCCATGTCATCTGTAGCCAACATGTATAACAATCGATACTCAAAAACTAATTCTTAAAGATCATTTCTTGCAAAGCACAATAAGTGTTATTTCTTCACAAGTTTTGGATGCAGGTTGAACAGTTGAACGCTTTTGTTTGCAAAAGATACCTTTTTATCTATTTCACCCGGATGTTTGTGAGCTCTAGAGATGAAATAATATCCGAAGAAACCTATCGATACCCGTTACACATGAGATGACCCCCACATCCTTTGTCAAAATAAACAACTCCCCGATCAATGCATTTCACTCTTCGGTGCAACGCACGGGCACCTTACTACTATAGATTAGTACGACCAAAAATTGAATTAACATTATATATAGTACGATAAATGCTGATGCATGTCACTAAAATTATATCATTCAAAACTATGTTCAAATACGAATCCAACGATATAGTTTTTGTTGACATGAACTAACATTTTGTCAGTTAAATCTTCAGTCAAATTCAATGGGGGACTAATAAACCACGACCGATGTAGTACAAGTGTAGAGGGCGGCGCTGCACGGGAGTCTCACCTCTCACCCCGCTCGTGGTGCGGCAGTAAAGCCGTCATATCACAAAACCCAACCACTCCCAGTAATAAGTGGCCTGGTAAAATAAACGGACAAGCAACCATCACATCCCTCCGCCTTTTTTGCATTTCATCTCTCTGCATTTACTTTCTCCGGTTCATCTCGCACACTCGATCCCTAGCTACTAATCCTAGGGCCAGTTCTTTTGGCGGCTTCCCCAGCTTTTCCCACAAGACTAGTCACAGTGGAGAGTAACAATAAGGCGCCTCACTCATTTATTTGGGCTTCTAAACTACTACTCCGTCCTGGTTTATTCCTCACCATTGTAATTTGTGCTAAATTTTGACCAAAGATTTAACTGGTTTATTCCTCACCATTGTAATCCCTCCGTCTAGGTGTGTAAGTCATCTTACGAAAACCAAATAATACCAAAACACTTAGGCACGGTGCATTAACTTCTACCTCGTTTCTTGTTTCTTGACATATCAACCAATAAGAGATAAAGAGTGTGCATGCTTTTAATGACTTGAGATATCAAACACGACATGCAGTGGTTAGTTCATTGCATGCAATACTATTAATTAGCAAATAAACATTAACGTTTCTTGTTTTCTCCTCCTCCTTGGTCATGGTGCACAGCCTAAGATGACTTACTCACCTAGACGGATGGAGTAGTGCATGTGACATGCACTAACATTTCATTAGTTAAATTTATGATCAAAATTTGACACAGATTACAATGGGGACCAATAAACCAGGACGGAGGTAGTAGTTATGGGATTACTAATCTAGAAGCCTAAAAGAACTGGCCCCTGGTACTCCTACTAGTAGTAGTACTCAAGTTGAAATTCCAATTGCACGGCACAACTTGTTAGGCAAAAAATTCGATACAGGGTGTAGGAAGCGGTTTGGGAATTTGCATGCCTTTCCAACCAGTGAGATACTCTGTACAAAGTACGACAGAGAAATAACCACAGAGAAGGAAGCTAAAAGTAAACAATCAAACGAGCATTTTTGCATTTGTTTTGCATTGAATCGTTTCACAAGCTTGACTAGTGATGTTTTTCTACTTTTACAAAACCCGCATCGTAATGTTAAAACGTGCATTTGCACGTACATAAGTAATAGTAGTACTCCCTCCGTCTAGGTGTATAATTCTTCCCTCCTTCTTGGTCACGGTGCACAACCAAAGATGACTTATTGACCTGGACGGAGGGAGTAGTACAGTCTGCAAGCATATATCGAGAGAGACGTGTAGTGTGATAGTATATAGTAAAGTTTGTGCTATATGCACGTACTTGCAAAATGCGTACGAATACACAAGGTTTCCAAACTTTCCCTTTTACATACTTAATTAAGGACGCTAAAAATTCCTGAACGTTCGGGATTTATCATTTGCGTCCCAAAATAATGAGATCGCCTTACGAAACAAAAATTATACTCCTCCTAAAAGCCACGGCGCTCGCAGGAGCGCTTGCGGCGCGCCACGAGTGCCCTGGTGCGCGGCCGTTTCCCAGCGCGCCGACACAACGCCTCTTCCTCAGCCTCGCAACTCGCGAGGTGCTGATTCGCGGCTTTCCGGCGGGCGAGCGCGATCTCACCGGTGTGGTGATCCGGCGCCAACAGGTACTCCTCTTCGCTGGAAGCGTGCACCCGGTCCACATACCGCCAAGCGTAGATGAGGCGCTTGGGCCCGACTGCACTCAGGGCGTCGGCGCGGGCGTCCTCTGCCACCCTCACGGCCCTCGCACGAGCCTTTTGCCATAGAGCCAATTGCGTGACTCTCTCGGACGCGACATAGGCCTCCCAGGCAGCTTGTTCCGCGGTGCGCTTCTCTTCCTCGGCCTTCTTCTCTGCCTCTATTTTGGCGCGCTCTGCTGGAGGCAAAGCCTCCCAGAAGGCGACATCCATTTCTTTCCAAAGCTCCTCAAGGCTGGGGGGCTCGGCGGGCGACGCAGCGTTCTCCTCGTAGCGGGGAGCCGACGCGTCCTCCGGCGCGCGTGCTGGCGAGATTGGGAACGCCGACGCGTCGCGGCGAGGAGCGGAACGCCGGCGCGTCCTCCTCGACTAGTGGAGGCGAGGAACGGAACGGCGACGTGTCGCGTCGCGGTGAGGAGCGGAACGCCGACGCGTCCTCCTCGACTAGTGGTGGCGAGGAGCGGAACACCGACGCGTCCTCCTTGACTAGTGGCGCCGAGGAACGGAACGGCGACGCGTGACCGTCCGCGCGGTGCAGCGAGGGTCTCCTAGGGCTTAGGAGGGGCGATGCCATGGTGGTCGACGTGAGAGGGAGGGGGAGGAGATAGTGATGAACGTGAACGTGAGGGGAGGAGATAGCGATGTCGTGGGAGGCGCAGTATTTATAGCGAGCAATGGCACACCTACGTAAGATATGGACTGAGCTGCACTGACTTAACTGCAGGTCCAGTTGTGTCACTGACATGTGGGCCAGACCCCTGTTGGGCCCATATGTCGGTGACCCAATGCACCTGCAGTTAAGTAACAGCTATGTGGGCATATTTGTTGGAGTAAATTACGGGGGAGCGAAGGGGTGGAAATATTGCTGGTCACAACGGATTGGACGAGCGTGGGGGGAGGAGAGTCATGCATGCAGATTTTTTCACACGGGGTAGAGTGGTGGGACCGCCGGAGGGAGAAGGAGAGTTTGGCAGGCATATTGTTTCCACACATGGAGAGGAAAAGATTTGGAGACGAACGGGCTTCCTGCAGGTATGGGGAACGGTGCATAATAAGTCATCTTGCATGCCGGGCTAGGTATAGTCTCAAGTCATTAAAAACATACACGCCCCGCACATGTTCATATTTCAAGGTGCACTAAATTATTGCATGTGATGATTAAGGCTGGCCATAATGGTGGTATCTTAGCTGGTATCATGCACACGGGAATAGCAAACATGCTGATGTGGCAAAGAATTAAAGAAGAGGGGGGGGGGGTTAGAGTAACTAGTGTTCATGCATGCATTGGTAAACACATTTTTTTGTGAAGAACGACAACACTAGTTGAGTACTTTTGCAGACTTCAAAAACTATTCGACCGCCTCTACTATCTTGCTAAGAGTAGGTGAAATTTTTGAATCGAGCCCTTTAAACTAGAAGGGAGGTAGTGGTACTCTAAGGCTGGTCATAGTGGGGAGTAACTTAGACTAGTAACATGCATATGTTACTAGTCTATGTTACTACCTCTATAGTGCATAGTATCATAGATTAGTATCATAGGTGGTCTCATTTATTGCCATGCATGACACATAGTAGCATCACATTTATTATGTTACGGTATCTACCTATGTTACTATAACCATCTCTCTCTTCTTTAATTGCCTACCACATTAGCATGTTTGCGAGTCCCAAGTGCATGATACTACTTATGTTACCCCCACTATGGCCAGCCTAATAGCTAACCTTGTTGTGATGACAAGATAGGACATGGCACGCACCTGGACGGAGGAACTAGTCTGCATTGTGCATTTAAGTTTTGTCTGAAGTCAATGTACCTCTACTTTCACCAGACTTATAGAAAAATGTGTCAACATTCACAATGTCAAATCAATATTTTTACACTCATTATAAAACTTAGTTCTTATACTCATTATAATCAGTATTGTAGATATTGATATTTTTAGTATAAATTTGGTCGTGGGATTTCATTGATGCCTGTCAAAGCGTGGAGGAAGCGGAGCTTAGGGCTTGCATTGCCGGTCTCTACATAGGTATTTCTCTTCATAATCCTATAATTTTAGAGACTGATTGCGCTTTTGTGGTAGCGTCTCTTGCATCGGGAGACTATGACAGGTCTGCTATGCGTGACCTGAAGATGAAAGCATTGAGCATCTCGAAGTTGATCAACAATCTTCAGTTGTCAAAGATTAGCCGTTCGGCCAATAAGGTGGCACACTTAATCGCTAAGTATAGCTTTGACAATAGATTAGATGGTATTCTTGCAAATAACGTACCGCCCTGTGTGGTGAATATTGTATCGAATGAGTGTACTGCTGTGGCTGGTTAATTAATATAAGGTGGTGTTCAAAAAAAGTATAAATTTGGTCAAACACTATGCAAACGGTTGACGGGAGTAAAAAGGACCAGAGGGAGTATCATGCATGCGGAGTAGGCAAAAAAATTGCTTGTCTAAAAAAAGGCAAAAAAAATTGCTCATTTATAGCCGGTCGAAGTCTCAAAGGGCGCGACCGCGCGAGGGAGGCGAAGGTCGTGGGAGGCGCGACGTTTGACGGAATTAAGTGAAGTTACATCCACGCGCCGGCATGGCGTGCGAATAGGCAGAAGCTATACCGTCAGGCCTACGATATGGGTCTAGTAGACATGACATCTAGTGGGTCCCGCATAGTTCTCGAGAACACTTTGGGGGCTTGCAGCCGTTTATCCACCGGGCAAGCCAGCAACCCCACGCCGTTCGCACGCCCTACTCGTCCCCGTCTTCTACCTTACAACAGTTCGCTCCCAGTTGTCCCGTCTTTCACATTAGTTCGCTCCCAGTTTTTTTTGCGGGGTACAACAGTTCAACTTCTCCTAACCCTCCTCCAAAATCCATGGCCTCCCAAATCTCCATGGTCGCCGCTGAGTACCAGGTTAGAGCCATCACCGGCGATCAGTTCATCGTCATCTACACACGTGGATCCGAGACGGTGAAAGCATGGCTTGCTCGCTTCCTACGCATGTTCAACAGTTCAACGGATGAGTGGGTCGCTGGGCTAGATGTTGAGTACACCACAGTCCTGCGACGAGAGAAGGATCTAAAGGACGAAGAGAGGAAGAAGCCCGCCGTGATCCAAGTTTGCGTACATAACGTTTGCTTGGTCTACCACATATGCCATGCAGACGTTGAGTGCGAGGATTTTAAGAACTTCCTCAAGGATAAAAGAGTGAAATTCGTTACTGTAGGCTTTAAGAACGATAGGGATGTCCTGCGTCGGATAGGTCTCGTTGTAGGCCAGCCCTTCGATCTCCAGAAGGCAAGCCTAGTGTCCTCCTCTCAACCTTCAATGCTGACCCTGGCAGCAGCCATGATTGATCCTTCGTACGCTAAACTGAAGAAACCTCATCACGAGTTTCATCATGCATGGGAGTCGAAGACCTTAGATGAAGATCACATCCTGTACGCAGCAATGGATGCCTACCTTTGTTTAAATATCTACAAGGGTTGGATGAAGAAGCAAAGCCCAGTGTCCGGTTCAAGCAAAGAAGTGTCGGCGAAGAGGAAGAGGAAGAGGGATGAGGACGAAGTCGAGGACGTGGACTCGGACTTCGAGTAGGTGGCAGTGCTGTCGCTCATGCTGGTTCTACTGCAGTGTCAAGTGGACTAGTTGCTTAGTTTATTTTCAAGGGTGTGTTGTGCTGAGGCCCCAGCAGAACTATGTTTATGTTCTTTCTCGTTATTTGAACTCTTTAGTACGTACAATAGTACTAGTACTATGACTTACTACTGTTCTTCTTGCAGTTGGTACTACTGCTCGTATCTTCGTGTTCCTACTGTACTTAATACGTTCGTACTAGTAGTATAATTTGGATCAGTCGATTTGTGAAAGAAGTTCGACGGAGCGAAGGAAGAAGACGGCAGAAGAGGTGGAAGAAGCCCTTCTAGCCATCCATGTTGCATCAAACGGCTCACATGAGTTGACTGACCCAAATTGCTCCTTCAGATTGCAGGATCCACGTGGCATTCAAGGTCTCGAAGGTAGATTCCGCGTCCGCACCCGGTTTGCGGGCTCGACGCGCGCGCGACCGGCTTCCGCCGCGACAGCCACCATGCGCGCCTCCTCCGCACGGGCGGAGACGACAATGACACGCTAGTTCCTCCTCGCCAGCGTGCTGGAGCACGCGCTCGTCCTCCTCTTCGTACGCTGCGTGCATAGACGCGGCTCCACCAGCTGCTCGCGTGCTTGGCAGCGCGGCGGCATCGCGAGGAGGGACTGCAGACGACGTGAGCGGGCGAGCCTTCGGCTTCATGGCACAGGGATGGCGGCGACACGGCGGTGATGGGCGAGAAATTGTTGGCCGGAGCAGGCGGGCGCCGGCATGCGCAACAGCGGCGGCATATTGATGAGTGCGCGTGTGGGAGCTTACTTTAGTTTTATATATAAGGTTGGTCAAACTTAAAAGAAAACCATACTAGTACACGTAAACATTAGACTTAGGCAGCGCTTTTATTAGTTAGTACCACAGCCACGATACGGAATCCTGTGCAAGCGCGTGAACCGCGGCCGCGCGGTCGATCGAACGGTGCGTCACCGTGTCGCGCTCGAAGGACATCCACCGAACCTTTTTGTGTGTGTGAAAACAATCCTCGAATATTACTCAACTTTTTTTTCCTATGAAAGTTCTTGACGCTGCAATATTTCCATATATTTGAATTTAGCTCCAGTTCGTGTTTATTTGGATTTGGACATTTTAGGTGCGCCCTAGTTTTTTTTAATACTGATTTTGTGTGTGTGACTGAGAGAGAACGTGTGTATGTGTCCATATGTGTGTTGTGGCGGAAGGGCAATGTGGAGACGGTGTGCGTGTGATACAGACATAGAGAGGTGTGAATGTGCAAATGATCATGCATGAGTGAGACATAGACAGATGCCGATACGTTGTGTATACATGAGAGAACGGTCTTCTAGTTTACTTGTGTGTGTGTGTGTGAGAGAGAGAGAGGGAGAGAGAGAGACAGAGAGAGGAGCATCCGTAACACAACAACCATCTCTCTCGATTTGTCTGTCCCTCGCACGGTCGCATGCAACACATGCATCAACGCGCACATTTTGACACCCTCACCCGGCCCCTGCCCACCTCAAGGCCTGCATGATCTCTTCGTGAATACCCATTTCTCTCCTTAGGTTTGTTTTCTCTCAATATCTGACACACACACAGAGAGAGAGAGAGAGACACACGCAGCACAACACACACACACACACACACACTCCCCCGAGCACACAATTCATCCCCATCCAAGGTTATATGGCGACCACTCTCGCTTGTGCTTCTTTGCACCCCAACATGCACAACACCTCAATCTTCAAAGAGGGCATCGAGCAGATCGAAGACGGCGACCACACCGCGCTAGAGAATGCGGGGTCATTTGGAAGCAGGGTGATGTGACGACGGCTGACTGACTCCTCCCCCCACCCTCTCTCTCTCTCTCTTGCACAAAATTACCAATCCTCTCTCCCCCGCACAAAATTGTCAATCCCTCAACCCACGAGATCCTTCCCCTCTCGTCCATGTTTTTCCAGCTCTCTCATCAAACATGTTGTCTCTTCTCCTTCCACGTATACAGAATCCAGATGCACATGCATCTCATGTATATTACATGTATCCATCTTTCTCACAGACCTAACTTCTTCCTCTCTCTCTTTCTCTCTCTATCTCTCTCTCTGTCTCGTTAGGTTTGTCTCCTACTCTCTCGTCCACATACATACAATCTTTCCCGCCCTATCTGCTCCATCTTCAAAAGCTCTCTCTGCACGTTTCATTCACACATTAGGATATGTCAAAATGTTGCTTCTATAATGGCTGATGTAGAGTTATGGTTGTTTTTGTTGCATCCTACAAAGTAATAACTATGAAATGCATTTAGATTCTTATTTGACAGGGATTATGTGAGTTTGAGCATGTTGTGAAGTACTATAGACCTTCTATACATCTTGGGATTCGACAATGATTGTAACTATTGAATTGTATAGACCATTACATTCGAAGTCAATAGCCTAATATATTTATTTCACAATTTCAACAAATGATTAGTTCACTACAAACTAAGAAAACAAATGTGTACTCCCTCCGTTTTTATTGAAGTCCGCGTATTAGCATTGGTCAAAGTCAACTTTTGTAAACTCTCAGAAAGCTTATAACAAAAAATATTAACATATACAATAACAAATAAATACCATTAGATTCATTATTGAATGTACTTTCACATCATACATATTTTTTATGGTAAATGTTTATATTTTTCTATAAACTTGGTCAAACTTTAGGAAGTTTGACTTCGGTCAAACCTAATATGCAGAGTTTACTACTACTACTCGCTAGTTGCTTAGCCGAATCACTCAACACGCCACACGGGGAGTCCAGTGTCACAAAATTTTGAGGTCGGCGGGAAAATCTCCCGCGACCCTGATTCGAGCAGTGGGAAGTTACCATCATAGCCTTCGGAACAGGCCTACGGATGACGCTTGGTAGGGGTCTGTTTTCGTAACTTCCGGTTCACCCTACCCAGCCAACCCCACCCCGGCACCTAGAGTAGTACACCTGAATACTCCCCATTTTCTATCCCCACCGCAAAATAGACTTCTCCACGGCACCGCAGCCTTCGTGCTCCTCCCCTTTACATCGGCGCACTCGTCCACCGCAGCGCATCTGCCTCATCGACGACCTCGTACGCCGCACTAGAGCGGGTCCACCGTCGTCGTCGTACACGGAGCCTCTTCCCCGGCATCGTCTTTCACGGTCTCGGATCTGCTTCCCGGAAGCCGACGCCAAGCGCAAAAGTACCACCATCATGGACAATGAACTGACTCCCGTTGCCGACCATGACTCACAGAGGCCGCCGCGACCATCGTTCTCCTCCTCGATTGGTAATGTGTGTATTGAATCACTTAGCAGTACATGTGCAGTTCCAATTTTGTTCATACCTACCCTTCAAATTTCCTGGGTGCTATTGTTCCCGTAAAAGTAATTGGTTATAGCCTCCATTGTCCAACAGAATATCAGCTTGTACTTGTGCGTCGCTCCTGTATCGCGCTGTGCTTGGGTAGGTTTTTCATCTGCAACCAGTAGTGTGGCAAATGATGGAAAGGTTTTTAGAACTAGCAAGATGCCCATGCGTTGCACGCATCAAGATGCATTTGTATGAGTAGTTTATCTTGTGGGAGAAAAGGATGAACGCGGGAAGGCCTTATTTGCAAATCTGGAGAGGGGTATGGGTATCTTTTTGCAAAATTCCCATTTGTTTCCTTCCTATCTGTCAGATATAAATCGGACGGCCTATATTGCAAGAAAAAAAAGTATAGAGAAAAAAAGTAGACAGAAAGGAAGTAGTATTAAATATTAAATATAAAATATAAAATAAATATAACAGTAGAGAAGAGAGTAGAGATAGCAGAGACGTCGGGAAAGGATCGCGCGCGCGCGGGAAAAAGCGGCCGGGCGTGCGCTAGTTTTGGCGCGCGGCGTCCGGCGCGCTTTATAAAATCCAACGCCCTCCCACCGCTCTGTGCCTTGCCACCGCTCTCTCCCCGCTCTGTGCCTCGCCACCGCTCTCTCCCCACTCTTTTTCGCCTCGCCGCCGCCACGCCACCATGCCGCCGCGTCGCCGGGAAACTTGGGGATACCGCGGCGTCCGCGCGCGCCCCTCCGACGGCTTCTCCGCCGAGATCCGGTTCCGCGGGATGCGCCTCGGCCTCGGCAATTTCGACACCGTCAACGAGGCCGCCCGCGCGTACGACGCGGCGGTGTGGCGCCTCCGGTGGCCTCATAGAACATTAACTTCCCCAACATGCCGACGCGGGAGCGGGCGCAGGAGCTCGCGCCTCTGCCGCGACTTAGCACCGACGAGGATCGTCGCGACAACCGGAGGCGGGAGCACTATCTCGGCATCGCCGAGATGGACGAGGAAGCCATGGCGCTGTGGCACCAACACTTCCCGCAGGACATCATCAACGAGCGCGAGTTCTACGCGCAAAGGAGGGCGGAGAGGGATAAGAGGAGGGTGGAGCGAGCCGCCTATCGCGAGGACAAGCGTAGGGGAAAAGCGGACGCTCAATTCAACATGAGGCTAGGAGCAGCGTCGCCCTGGGAATCCGACGACGATCGGTATCTTCACGCCTACAGTCAGGCGTCAGAGGAGGACATCACCGAGGAGGAGTCGGACGACGAGGAGTAGTTGAATTATCTTTTTTTTATCTATCTATGCTGAGAACTATCCTCTACTCTCTAGTATCTACTTCTCGATCTCAGCACTGTAAATGCTTTTTTAAAGCGCTGCGCGTTGCGATTCTGTTGGAGATGCTCTAACATGGCAGACGAGTGCTTTAATGTTGCCCACAAGATGCGCGAGTATTACTAGTAGTATATTTTTCTTGCCATGTTGAGATTTTAAAACCAAGAGTGCGAACATGCAGAGGAGCAATGAAGACCAAACACGGGATATTCGGGACATCTTCAAGGAGCGTGGCAAGTTAAAGAGGAGTTGCACCGAACCTGTAAAACGAGGTTTGGTAAGTAACACCCTTTCAATTACTTTCGTGTAGCCTCGTGTTCTTCGATGTGTATATGTTGTAGTTTCTGTTTCTCTTAAGCGTGGTGTTCTTCGATGTGTAATAAGAAGAGTCTTAATCGTCCTAATGCTTTCGTTTTTAGCTTGATGTAGGAAGTGGGTGTTCTCACCTTGTAGTCTGTTTTTATTTTTTATTTCCTTTTGAATTCACTTCTCCGAGTTCTGTTTATCTAGCTTCTACTAAATGGATCTAGGTTGCTCTGAGTATTGATCTAAAAAAGAAGTAACTTCATGTCAGGATGCAGTTCCTGCGAGGAGGGAAGTATGGTCAACCTCGAGATCATGTTTCCAAAATGAGGCTGGATTACACACAAGGTGCCAGTTCCCTAATGATGCTGGATTAGACACAAGGTGCAAATTCCCAGATGATGCTGGATTACACACAAGCCAGGTGGAGTCGTTAGCTGTTCGTGTCCTCGTGGCATTAGTAAAGGCTGAAAGAAAGCGTGCAACAGCCCTTGAGAATGTAGCTGAGTTCCTGAAGAAGCGAAAAGAGCAATCAGATGCTCTCTTCACCCAAGCCAAAGAAGAGATGGAAGAAGCCAGAAATAAGCTAGCAGAGGCATAGCAGGCTAGGCGTCTCCTGCTATCTAAAACTGTTGTCAATACAAATTTCCTTCATAATAGCTAGGTTCAAATGTTTATCCAGTCAGCATGCCTGTTGTGATGTCCGTGCATCTACTGATGTGGCACAATTTTTTTTCCGGGTCATGTAATAACAACAATTACTTTCCAAACAATAACAGACGAAGCATTGGACATGGTATAGTTCACGCGCAAGCCCGACATTCCAAGTTCAACTTCCACATCAAACTCATGTTCACAGATATCTGCACATTCATACATAATGTGAACCATGATTCACTTCAAAGCCAAAAAAAATGTGAGGAGAGTTATAAATAAAGAAAATCCTCTACTAGTTCCTACTACCAGTGCGAGCATAACAAGTCAAGACCATGCGTAAATTAATTATATTTTAGTCATTTTTTGTGTTCTAAAATGCCTGCCGGCTCGCGGAAGGACGTGTTGCCGGCACACGCGCGGATTCAATGAAGGCAGGCGGGGCAGTCTTCAGCTGGTTGCACGCGGCGAGGAGGCGTGCTCAGCCGGGCCTGCAGCGAGTGCGGCCCTCTTGGCCGGCGCGCCGGTTCAATGCCTGCGCTATGAGAGGTCGCGTCCGTGTCAGAGCAATCACTCCCTCCAGTCCTTTTTTGTTTGGGTATAATAAAATCTCGTTTTCCATTCACATTTTACAAGTAAAATTCATGGACAAACTTTGACCCAAAGTACGATGGGGACTAGTAAACCAGAATGGAGGTAGTAGTTTTTTTAATCAAAGAAGGGTTTCCCCTTCCGATTTTCATTACTGAAAACCAGCATCTAAATCTAAACCATAGTATTTGCCCTAGAACTACCAGGTTCAACATCTCGCAACATAAACCCATACAACCTCCATCGCAAAAAAAACCATACAACCATACGCCAAGGAGGTACGTAGTACTATGAATTCCATTTTCGCTCCATACCAATCGTTCTAAAAACTACTTACTACTTATAACGCGCCATTGAAAATCGGAACTATTAACCCCGCTAAAAAACGATATTTTAAACGTGGCTACTCGATCTGTGGCAACTGACGAGCCACCGCGCTCCAAGTCGTTCACCTGTGGACCCGACCATCAACTCCTACGGATCAAATTATCACGCGAGCTGACTATTCCTACAAAGGTGCTCCACCACGTACCCGGTACCCGCGAATGCAGCAATCATGCGCCTAGGGTTTTAGGGTTTATTTGTTAACGTCGCCTTTACGTAACACTCATGTGTGCGAGACAGCGAGAGTTCGACTGCGTGCGTGCGCCTCTTCTCTTCGTATATGTACTCCACCGTTTGTCTGGTGTCCAAAAAATTATAATAACTACTAGCAATGTGCCAATGCGTTGCCACACGGTCAAAGTAGATTAATACATATTCACCGATTTGATAGAAAAAAAGTCTAGTTTTGAAATACGTATATCACTAAAAATATGTTATGTTTCACTCAAAATATATTCCTTTGGCGGTTTTGATGAGATAAGGGAGGAATGTCGTTGGTTTCAAGATTCGAGAAGTGGTATATGTCTAATTTCTACTCTTACTAGCAAGATTCCCGTGCGTTGCACGGAACATCAAGATCTTGTGGGAGAAAAGGATGAACGAGGGAAGGCCTTATCTGCAAATGTGGTGAAGAGTGCGGGTAAATTGCCATATTTTCCTTCCTATCCGTCAGATATAAATCGGACGACCTACATTGCAGGATGGCAGGCCCACCATCATCACCAACTCTATTTTTTTATCCCTACTCTTATAAAAAGCATTGTGGGTGATGATCGTGTGCCTGCCATCCTGCAATATAGGCCGTCCGATCTATATCTGACGGATAGGAAGGAAACTATGGCAATTTTGCAAAAAGATACCCACACCCCTCTCCACATTTGCAAATAAGGCCTTCCCTCGTTCATCCTTTTCCCCCACAAGATAAACTACTCATACAAATGCATCTTGATGTTCCGTGCAACGCATGGGCATCTTGCTAGTTGTTGCAAAAATCCCATGTGTGTGTGAGAGAGAGAGGGAGAGTGGAGGAGGACGGAGTGCATGTGTGACAAAGACACAAGGAGTGTGTGTGCGATAGGTATCAGCTTAAAATGAGGCGATAGTGTGTGTGTGCACGATCGAGAGGGCGTGTCTCAATAAGGGAAGAAAAATCTACATAGATACAAGGAGCGGGAGAGAGACATGTATGCGATGGTGGAAGCACGAGTGTGCGGGTGTATAAACCTATCTAGAGGCTAGCTAGTCGATAAATGTTTGTGAGAGAAATACGAGTCGGGGTGCGAAAGTGAGAGTTTTGTGTGTGTGAGAGAGAGACGATAGTCAGGAAGGGGAGTGGAAGCAGGAGTTATGTGTGTGTCTGTGAGAGAGAGAGAGAGAGGAGACCGTAGTCGGGGTTGTCTGATCGGTAAACAAATGAATAATGTCAGTCTGGGATGGAGACGAAAAGGAGACCGCAACAAATGTTGTGTCTACAGGAGAGAGAGAGAGAGAGTAATTTTAGTGGTATGAGTCATATGTAGAGACTATAGGGTGTGTGAGAGAATCTCATAGAGAAAAAGACAAAGTGAAAGACAAGTGGAGACTGTGTGTGTGGCGGTGAAAAAGAAAGCTTAGGTACCGAGTGATACCAGAGAACAGTAGAGACGTGAGAGATAATGAAAACCGTGTAATGTATAATGATAGGGAGAGTGTGACACTTCTCAAGGGAGACATCCAGAGACCATGTTTGCGAGGATAGGAGAAACATGAAGTGAGCGTGCGGGTGAGCTGGAGAAAAGAGAGTGATAGCTACCTGAAGGAGCTTGCATGCGAGAGAGATGGGCGTGAAAGGAGTGAACAAAAAAGGGATTCAAATATTTGAATTCGAGATGATGATACATGTAATCCATACTCGAACCAAAATTGATCTATCAAACAAGCATATTCATATGAATTCACGCACATCTATGTTATTTAATATGTAGATATTACTGATCCATACATTTTAGTAGAACATAATTTGGTTAAATTTTTTCGAATTCAACCTTAAGATTTCGAGATCGTTGTATTTGTAAATCATATTATACATATAAAGGAGCAGAATTCTTTGTTGTGCTTTTGAAAGTATATATAAAAAAATGATGTATATAGAATGGAATTCCAATTGAAAATGGATCCCGCCCGAAAAAAAATAGAATACAAACCGGATTCGAATTGAGTTGGCACGGTAAATGTGCACTCTGCAAAATTTGAACGAAGCGGGGTAAGTCGCAGTAACCGCCCGAAACCAAAATCTGCGAGATGGAAATCACTACTGCCTATCCCTGCCACGCAAAGCCTATCTGCTGGATTTCTATAGGTTTCGATAGGGGTAGGTTTGTAATTTCACCCAAACGTGACGTAACCTGTAACATCCCAAATTTTTCAATTTGGTATGTTATACATAGATCATCATTGCATATCATATTTTATTGCATTTTGACAAATCCTCGATAAATCCTAAGCAACTCAAGGACCCTCGGAGAGAGTTGGGGATTTTCTCGAATTTTCATATTTGACTTCCATCAAATAATAAAACGAGGATTTTGGCTTTAATTATTTTCTCTCCGGAAAAATATTTCAAAAAAAATGAGAGGAGAAAATATGACTTCTCCAAAACAATTGAAATATTGGAGGAAAAGTGTTAAAATCATTTATTGGATTTTATTCGGAGTTTATCTGCAATTTTAATTGCATTGAAAATATAGCATGTTTTCAAAAATTTATTTTTGTGTCAAAAAAATGTTCACCCTGTTCTAAATATTCTAACTAGACAGGGAAAATTTGTTTTATTTTTTTGAATTTTTATTTATTTTTCTACGAATTTTTCGGCGGAACGTTTAAAAAAAAACTGCGCCGCGCCCGACCGGGCCGAGGCCCAGCCGAGCGGCGGCCCACCCCGCCGTCTCCCTCGCGCAGCCGCCACCGCCACCGCGCCCGAGTCCGCCTCGAGCACG